>NW_022983266.1:0-194163 GCF_011762595.2 Tursiops truncatus | reverse complement strand
GAAAGGACCAGTGACTGGGCCCTGAAACACTTAATAGTATTAAGTGATTGGGGAGAGGCAAGCATCCGGCAAACAAGAATGCGAAGGAGTAGCCAGGGAGGTGGAAGAAAAATCCGGAGTGTGTTTTGATAGCCAAGTGGAAACATTGTTCTAGGAAAGAGAAAGTGATCCACTGGGTCACATATCAGGTGAATCTGCGCTGACTTTGTCCTGAGGGCAGTGGCAAATCAGAGGAGCGACCAGAGGTGAAATGACCATTCTGGAAAGATTGGTCTGGCTGCTTCTGTGGCGAGGATGGATTGCAGGGGGCAGGGGTAGATATGTAGGGAGAGGTGTCAGGACACTGTACAGTGATCCAGGTGAGAGGGAAGGTGACCCGGACTTGGCTGGAGAAGGGATGGGATTCTAGGTCTACCTTGGGGGAAGGGTGAACAGGACTTGGTGACTACAGGTAGGAGGTGAGGGAGAAGACAGGATGGCTATCAGCTCTCTGGCTTGGGTACCTGGGTAATGGATGGAGGGTACTATTAACAAAGGGAGGAAGATACAAGGAGGAGTGGGAAGTGGGGAGGTCTACAAGGGTAGCTGTTTAAGCCAGAGAGCTTAAAATAGTTGTCCACATTGCCTAATGCTTCCGATAAGTTCAGGAATATAGGTCTGAGAAGCACCCAAGAGGCTACTGGTGATCATTGTGGGTGAAATGTAAGGGAGAGCTGGGAGCAGAAGCCAGATCTTAGGTGCGGGGTTGAAGAGTAAGTTGGGGGAGGAGGATGGAGACCAGGAGTGTAGATAACACTTTCAAGAACTTTGTCGTGAAAGGGAGGAGAAAGACCAGGTGTTAGCTGGAGGAAGTGGTGGGGTGGAGGGTGTTTGTTGTCTTAAATACCATTTGGGGGGAAAAAAAAAACCCTCAATCATGACACGTTTCAATTTAAACTCTCCAATTGGCTAACCCCAAATGGAAAGAATCACATTTTTAATTACATAAATTCTAAAAGTCTGCATATTTTCAAAGTTTGGTAGTGCCTGGTCCTTAAACAGTCCTATATTATAACTGTTTAAAGAGCAGTGGCAATTTCGCAAACCAAAGTCAACAATAAAGTGAGATTCCAAACATTTGTCCTATGTTTATAATGACAGATAATGAGCTTCAAGGCAATATAAAAGTTGTTCAAACAAAAGTTATTCAAACATTCAGACCTTACATCTTAGTTTAAAACATTTTTTTGAAGCATAATTGATTTACAACACTATATCAGTTTCAGGTGTACAACATTGTTATTCAATATTTTTACAGGTTATACTCCATTTAAAGTTATTATAGGCACTTCCCTGGTGATCCAGTGGTAAAGAATCTGCCTTCCAATTCAGGGGACACAGGTCTGATCCCTGGTCGGGGAACTAAGATCCTACAGGCGGCAGGGCAACTAAGCCCGCACGCCACAACTGCTGAGCCCATGTGTCCTGGAGCATGCAGGCCACAACTAGAGAGAAACCTCCACACCACAACGAAGAGCCCACGTGCTGCAATGAAAGATCCCGCACGCCTCAATGAAGATCCTGCGTCTCGCAACTAAGACCCAATGCAGCCAAAAATAAATTAAATAAATAAATAAATAATAAACCTTTGAAAAACTAAAGTTATTATAATATATTGGCTCTATTCCCTGTGCTGTACAATATGTCCTTGGAGCTTATCTATTTTATACACAGTAGTTTGTACCTCTTAATCCCGTCCTCCTATTTTGCCTCTCCCCACTTCCTTCTCCCCACTGGTAGCCACCACTTTGCTCAATAGACCTTACATATTAGTTTTGATTCATTTCATTATTCATTTTCATGAGATATCTGGGAGTTCAGCAGCTTTCAAGATTTCAAAAGGGGGAATTCCCTGGCAGTCCAGCGGTTGGGACTCTGGGCTTTCACTGACAGGGACCAGGGTTCAATCCCTGGTCTGGTATTTAGGAACCTGCAGGCCTCGCAGTGTGGCCAAAAAAGAAAAAAAAAAAACGATTTAAAAAGGGAACATGGGGCTTCCCTGGTGGCGCAGTGGTTGGGAGTCCTCCTGCCGATGCAGGGGACATGGGTTCGTGCCCCAGTTCGGGAAGATCCCACACACCGCGGAGCGGCTAGGCCCATGAGCCATGACTGCTGAGACTGCGCGTCCGGAGCCTGTGCTCTGCAACAGGAGAGGCCACAACAGTGAGAGGCCTGCGTACCACAAAAAAAAAAAAAAAAGGGGGAACATGCAGTCGATTGTGTATTGGTTTTATGGTTTGTAGAAATGCCATGCAGTTGGGCACATTTCTATGGCGATGGGGGAAGAGCTAGTAGTTAGGAAGGGTGTGGCTGGGTTTTAGGAAGGAGGAAGATGCATAAAGATAGGGTTTTCTCTTAGCTTGTGTTCCTCCAAATGCAGAGCCTGAGACAAGGATTTGCATGAGACTTGTTTTGGGAAATGATCCCAAGGGACAGGTGTGGGGGATTGAGAAGGAGGAAAAAACAGTCCAAGAAATATCATGAAATTGATCACTACTGTGGGCAGCTGAGCTTTGATCCCACTGGGGACCCTCTAAGGAGCAATGCAGAACGTGCCTCAAAATTATCCACCTGAGAGGTGGAGGAGGGGAGTATGCACTCACTGCACTCGCTGGTTCCTGTCTTTCAATGGGCCAAGGCTTACTCCCTGGGGTGTTAACTCCCTGGAACTTCCATATTTGCTCAGAATTACTTGGAAGGCTTGTTAAGACACAGATTGCTGAGTCCCACTTCCAGAGAACCTAACTCAGGTAATTCTGGGCTAGCTGCTGAGAATTTTTATTTCAAAGAGGTTCCCAGATGATGTTGATTCTGCTGGTCTGGGGTCCGTACTTTTGAGAATCAATAACTTAGAGGTTTGAACTTTGAATGGTGACAACATGGGGGAGAAGGAAAGTTGACTCAAAGTCATGGAGTTGTGAGCCAGCATTCAGTGTTCTGGAATTGCAAGTGTTTGGCCACGTCTGGTATGTTTTGAGAGTGACGAGGAGAGACTGAGAGGTCAGCAAGAGCTAAATGGTCAAGAACCCTGAATGCCAAGCAAAGGAACTTGAACTTGATTCTGTAGGTAATAGGAGCCATTGGAGAATTTTAAGCAGGGGAGGATTCTGTTTCTATTTATGCTTCAGAAAGAGCACAGTGGTCTGGTAGAAAGGGGTGAGCTAGGGGGACATGACCATAGAAGTCTACAAAATGAACAGCCTGATCTTGGCACTCGTGGGGATGTGGGGCCTCTCTTAACGAGCGTGATGGTGTCACAATCCTTGATGTGCAGTCTGAGAAGCTATTGATTCCACAGTTTCTGGCCCCGGGACCCTCCATGTAAGGTCCTCCAGCCTCTTCAACCTTCTCTTTCAAGTCGTGGATGGAGTCATCAGGGTCAATGGCGTAAGGCTTGCCCTGGCCACTAGAGTCCTTCATGAAGACCTGGATCTCAGGAGGGAAGGTCTCCAGCACCTGGAGGCTCCTGAAAGGAGAGACAGTGGTGTCCACTGGGGCCACATGTCCTCTTGTTTTCATAGTTTTGCCTTTCCCAGAATGTCATATGGTTGGAATCATCCAGTGTGTAGTCTTTTCAGACCGGTTTCTTTCAACTAGCAATATGCATTTAAGCTTCTTCCATGGCCTTTCATACATCACCACTCACAGTAACAAATTATTTTTTTCTTGGGATGAGAGCTTTTAAGATCTACTCTCTTAGCAACTTTCAAATACACAACAATATTGTTAGCTACAGTCACTACACTATACATGACATCCCCAGGACTTATTTATCTTATAACTTGAAGTTTGTACCTTTGGACCACTTTCAGCTAGCTATTTCACCCACCTCCCACCTCTGGCAACCAGTCTATTCTATGTATCTGTGAGTTGTTTCTTCTTTTTTTTAAAGATTCCACATATAAGTGATCTCATACAGTATTTATGTTTTGCCCTCTGACTTAATGCACTTAGCATAATGCCCTCAAGGTCTATCTGTGTTGTCACAAATGGCAGATTTCCTTCTTTTCATGTGGCTGAATAAAATTCCATTATCTATCTATCTATCTATCTATCTATATCTATCTATCTATCTATCTATCATCTATCTATATCTATATGTCACATTTTCTTTATCCATTCACCTGTTGGACACTTAGTTGTTTCCTAGTCTTGCTTTGCCTATTTTATTTTATTTTTTTACACACGCTGCATGACATGCGGGCCTTAATTCCCTGACCAGGGATCAAACCCATGCCCCCTGCAGTGGAAGTGTGGAGTCTTAACCACTGCACCACCAGGGAAGTCCCCTGCTTTGCCTATTTTAGAATCAGATTATTTGTTTTTGTTTGTTTGTTTGTTTTTTGCTATGGAGTTGTTTGAATTCCTTATAGATTTTGGATATTAACCTCTTATCATACATGTGGTTTGCAAATATTTTTTCCCATTCCTAGGTTGCCTTTTCATTTTGTTGATTGTTTCTTTTGCTCTCCAGGAGCTTTTTAGTTTGATGTAGTCCCATTGGTTGCTTTTTGTTTTTGTTGCTTGTGGTTTTGTTGTCATACCCAAAAAATCATCACCAAGACCAATGTTAAGGAGCTTTCTCTTTATGTTCTCTTCTAGGAGTTTTACAGTTTCAGGGCTTACATTTAAGTCTTTAATCCATTTCAAGTTAATTTTTACAAATGGTGTAAGATAGGGGTCCACTTTCTTTGTTTTGCATGTGGGTATCCAGTTTTGCCAACACCATTTACTGAAGAGACTATCTTTTCCCTGTTGAGTATTCTTGGATCCCTGTCAATTAGTTGCCCGTATGTGTGTGGATTTATTTCTCGGCTCTTGATTCTGTTGCATTGGTGTATGTGTCTGTTTTCATGCCAGTACCATACTATTTTGATTACTCTAGCTTTGTAGTATAATTTGAAATCAGGAAAAGTGTTGCCTCCAGCTTTGTTCTTCTTTCTCAGGGTTGCTGTGGCTTTTGAAGTCTATTGCAGTTCCATACGAATTTTAGGATTGTTTTTCCTATTTATGTAAAAAATGTCATGGGAATTTTGATAGGGATTGCACTGGATCTGTAGATTGCTTTAGGTTGTATGGACATATACTCTCCGAGTGAGATGTGCATGTAAATGATTTGTCTAAGACCTATTAAAGCAAAACAAAAAAAGTCAAAGAAACTGCTACATTAGAAAATACTAAACGTGTAGAGTATTTGCGGCTGGTGTGTGCTCGGGATGACCCAGCCCCCTCCAGGCCAGAGAGGTGGGTGGGAAGTAGCAATTACAACAGACAAGGATGACCCTCCCTGTTTACCCCTCCCTCTGGGCCCATTTTATTTCGGGCTGCATCGTTTAAACTCAAAACACACTTTTAATATAGGGCCCTTGTAGCCATCTTGTTGTGCTACTCTTCACAACCCATGAGCAGGGTCACAGGAAACTGTCAACAGGTCTGGCTTTCCATGTTACCACTCATACAAGCCAGTGCTTTTCCACACTTGATCTACAGATCACAGACACGTGAGGATTATGCAAAAGAACAAGAACAAAGCTTTATTGTAAGTTTCACATCGAAACAGGGTCCACACGAGGCCCAGCCTGGGAGGAGGTGGACACTGATGGCCTCGCCGCAAAGTTATTGGCTCAGGCCAACTTCCTCCTCTTAAACCCCAAGGTAATGAATGGAGACCTGGAGGAGAATGACTTGGTCGATGGCCCAGTGGTTTTTTGTCCAGCCAAGCCCTGGGCAGGTGATGAGGGGGCCCTAAGAGCAAGGCTGCACCTTGCTGTGCCCACTGTGGAGCTGAGGCTGATAGGAATAGAGGCCGGAACCGACACACCCCTAAAGTCAGCCTTGGCTGGGCATGGGCTGCGCCCTCCGCTGGAAGTAGGGGGGCCCTGCCTGGGTGCGCCCCCAGGGATGTGATGTAAGATGGGGGCAGCAGTGCCTCCAAACCTAGGCTTCTTCTTAGGGCTGGGTCCCGTGGTCACCATGGGGTGGCTCTGGTGAGGAGGGCCCCAGGAGTTCAGGCCCACGCTGCCCCCATTGCTGTGTGTGGTGCTCGGGGGCCCCCTCTTTCTTGATGTCACTCTGAGAGCTGCAAACATGCAGCTCAGATCATCTAGGGCAGCCGCTCTGCTCCCAAAACCCAGCTGTGTGCTGGCATGGGTGCCCACGGTGGAATTTCTGGATGATGAACACCCAGAAGATGCTTGTGCGGGGCCGCCCGAAGCTGGGGGGCCGGGAGCAGAGGCAAAGGCTGGGGCTTTCCGTTTCCTCTGCTGGGGAGAGCTGCCACAGGCGGTGGTTCCTCGCTGCTGCCAATCAGGGCCCCCAGGGATGTGCATTAAGATGGGGGCAGTAGTGCCTCCAAACCCAGGCTTCTTCTTAGGTCTGGGTCCCGTGGTCACCATGGGGTGGCTCTGGTGAGGAGGGCCCCAGGAGTTCAGGCCCACGCTGCCCCCATTGCTGTGTGTGGTGCTCGGGGGCCCCCTCTTTCTTGATGTCACTCTGAGAGCTGCAAACATGCAGCTCAGATCATCTAGGGCAGCCGCTCTGCTCCCAAAACCCAGCTGTGTGCTGGCATGGGTGCCCACGGTGGAATTTCTGGATGATGAACACCCAGAAGATGCTTGTGCGGGGCCGCCCGAAGCTGGGGGGCCGGGAGCAGAGGCAAAGGCTGGGGCTTTCCGTTTCCTCTGCTGGGGAGAGCTGCCACAGGCGGTGGTTCCTCGCTGCTGCCAATCAGGGCCCCCAGGGATGTGCATTAAGATGGGGGCAGTAGTGCCTCCAAACCCAGGCTTCTTCTTAGGTCTGGGTCCCGTGGTCACCATGGGGTGGCTCTGGTGAGGAGGGTCCCAGGAGTTCAGGCCCACGCTGCCCCCATTGCTGTGTGTGGTGCTCGGGGGCCCCCTCTTTCTTGATGTCACGCTGAGAGCTGCAAACATGCAGCTCAGATCATCTAGGGCAGCCGCTCTGCTCCCAAAACCCAGCTGTGTGCTGGCATGGGTGCCCACGGTGGAATTTCTGGATGATGAACACCCAGAAGATGCTTGTGCGGGGCCGCCCGAAGCTGGGGGGCCTGGAGCAGAGGCAAAGGCTGGAGTTTTCGGTTGCCTGTGCTGGGGAGAGCTGCCGAGGTCCCCGATGGCATAGGTCTCACCCCGCAGCGCTCTGTTGATGCGCCGGAACGCTGTTTCCTTCTCGGAGTCTAGGTCTTCGGCGGTGACCCGGAAACCCGGCTCAGGGGCTGGAGGCAGCCTCAGAGGCTCCCCTCGCCTGTGCGGCAGCAGAGGAATCCTGCGTTTTCGGGGCCTGGGACTGTCAGATGTGCAGGAGCCCTTCCTCCAGGGCCGTTTCTGCCCTCTTGTTGCCTCTGCATCTTGGTCAGGCTGGCTTTTCCTCTGGGAAACCACCGGAGCTGCAGAGGGCGATGGAGGACCCTCCTCGCGCCCTGTCTTTGCAGACTTCTGGGGCAGCCCTTGCGGTATGGCGGGACCCCTCCTTCTTTCCACTGGCAGGAAACCTCGGGTGGAGCTATATGAGCTGGTGATGGCGTTTCTTTGGGGGCAGGAGCTCATACAAGAGGTCTGTTGTTTCCTGGCAGATCTGTCCTCTGCCCACTTGGCGTGGAGGTCTCTCTTCAGAGGTCCAGGCCTGGGCACGAAGAAAGAGCCCCCCAGGGGCCTAAATGCAGATCGTGCGCCCCCGGTGTCATTGGGGCCGCTTCTCTGGTCTTCGTTCTTCCCTGTGACTGTGGGGACTTCCTCCTGCTTGGCCATCCCTTGCCCGCTCTCTCCCAGGGCCCTCAACACCGTCTTCTCTGTGCTGTAGTTCGGGACACAGCTGGGTGTCGTGGCCGGCACTGGTTGCCCCCGCGCCACACTGACAGTGACTGTGTCCACTGCGGACACTGAGCTGCGGGACGTCGTGGAGGTGCGAGCACCCATCACTGCCTTCTTCCGATGGCCTCGCCTGAAGATGGAGATAAGGATCCCCATAAGGAGTGCAGCGTCTGCGGGATGGTAGAATGGGGTCTCAGAGACTCTGTGGCAAAGCGCAGATGGCAGAGTCACTGGACACTTGTGGGCCGGCCTGCGAGTGGATAGCCGCCCATAGACAGCTGGGTGAGCCGGGCCGGCCACGGGAAGTCGGTGGGCGCGGGGAGCGGGCTGGGGGCAGCCGAAACCTCCTGGCAGGTGCTGGTCCCCCAGTGCCCGGGACGAGGGTGAGGGGCAGGGCCTACCTAAGTAACTGCTCCTAGAGAACTTGAGTGAGGTCGGTCCGTGAATACAGAGCTGGGCTCCGAGCACTCTCCTTCAGCTGCCAAGTCGGCCAAAAGCGGAGTGCGCGCTCTTTGGCCTGTTGCCTTTTTATACTCTGAAACCTGTGAGCGAACAATGGGCGTGCGTTGGCGGGGCGCAAAAGTTTAGGGAGGGGTGGCGCATGCGCAGAGTACACGTCAGGCCCTGGGGCGCACAGGTGAGGATGCGCGCCCCTGGACCGTCTAGCGCTTCTGAATCTCCCGGGGGTCTGAGGGCTGGAGGTGTTTGCCTTGAGGGTGATGAGCTTCTTGGCAGGACAGCTGGCCCTTCTCCCCTGGCCGCGCCCCAGTGCTGTCGGGGTAACTAACTGTACTGGACGGGATCCCCGCCCAGCAAAGTGGGGCAAGGTCGCTGGCTGTGCAGCTCCCGCAAGAGGCGGCAGCTTTGGCAGCAGCGCCTCTGCGTCCTCCTGCCCTTTCCCCTGGCGGCACTGGAGGGGAGTCGCTAAGAACGGAAGTGCCCACACCATCCAGATCCTGCTGGGGTGACACCTGAAGTGGTGGCCAGGGCTGGCTGAGAGGGCCATACTTACCATATGACCCAAAAACCCACTCCTAGGCAATTAACCAAGAGAAAAACTTTTCACAAAACACATATGTGAATGTTTTAGCTATCTTGTCCACAATTCCTAAATATAGGACTATTGAGGTTATCCAATTTTCTTGAGTTTGTCATTTTTTAATTGTTCTTGGAATAACACTATGTATACGTATTGTTTCACAGTCTAGAGTTAATATTTTACCAATTAAATAAAATTCAGAAGGCTTACATCCATATAGATTCTTTTACCTTCCACTCTTTGTTATAGCTGTCATATGTGTCACCTTTATATGACGTCAACGCCACCCTCTGAGACTGTGGTATCCTTTTTTCATACATATACAGGGAATTGCCTGGCGGTCCAGTGGTTAGGACTCAGCACTTTCACTGCTGGGGCCCCGGGTTCAGTCCCTGGTAGGGGAACTAAGACTCCTTAAACTTAACCCCACTGTGGGGCAATGTCCCAGCCAGGCAGAAACTGCAGGTGGAGCTGGAGACCTTGAAGAGTTTGGCTATACTTCCAGCTCAGCCCAAAGCCCAAGGATGATTCTGGACTTTCATTCTGACTCGTGCATTTCAGATCTTTCTGGGTTTGGACCTGGTATATACGTCCCTCCCAGCCTGCCCTGCCTGCCCCTTCAGTTGTCACCCCAAGCAGGATCTGGTTGGCTTGGGCACTTCTGGGGGTTTCTTTTTGTTTGTTTTTGGTTTTTTTTTTTTTTTTGCACTTCTGTTCTTAGCGGCTCTCTCCTCCAATGTTACCAGGTGGGAGGGCAGGCGGACGCACAGGCGCTGATGCCAAATCTGCCACCTCGGGCGGCGGCTGCTGAGCCAGGTACCCTGCTCTCCAGCTTTCCTGCTCTGGTGGCCGGGGACCCATCCTGTACAGTTAGAGCCGGCCGGGGGAGAAGGGGCAGCTGCCCTGCCAAGAAGCTCATCACCCTCAAGGCAAACACCTCCAGCCCTCAGACCCCCGGGGAGATTCAGAAGCGCTAGACGGTCCAGGGGCGCGCATCCTCACCTGTGCGCCCCAGGGCCTGACGTGTACTCTGCGCATGCGCCACCCCTCCCTAAACTTTTGCGCCCCGCCAACGCACGCCCATTGTTCGCTCACATTTCCAGAGCTGCATCCCAGCAACAGGCCAAAGAGAGCGCACTCCGCTTTCGGCCGACTTGGCAGCTGAAGGAGAGTGCTCGGAGCCCAGCTCTCTATCCAAGCACCGACCTCACCCAAGTTCTCTAGGGTCAGGTAGGCCCTGCCCCTCACCCCCGCCCCGGGCACTGGGGGACCAGCACCTGCCAGGAGGGTTCGGCTGCCCCCAGCCCGCTCCCCGCGCCCACCGACTTCCCATGGTTGCCCCGGGTAAACCAGCTGTCTATGGCCGGCTATCCACTCGCAGGCCAGCCCACAAGTGTCCAGTGACTCTGCATCTGCGCTTTGCCACAGAGTCTCTGAGACCCCATTCTACCGTTCCGCAGACCCTGCGCTCCTTTCTGGGGGTCCTTATCTCCATCTGCAGGCGAGGCCATCGGAAGAAGGCAGTGATGGGTGCTCGCACCTCCACGACGTCCCGCAGCTCAGTGTCCGCAGTGGACACAGTCACTCTCAGTGTGGCACGGGGTCAGCCAGTGCCGGCCACGACACCCAGCTGTGTCCTGAACTACAGCACAGAGAAGACGGTGTTGAGGGCCCTGGGAGAGAGCGGGCAAGGGATGGCCAAGCAGGAGGAAGTCCCCACAGTCACAGGGAGGAACGAAGACCAGAGAAGCGGCCCCAATGACACCGGGGGCGCACGATCTGCATTTAGGCCCCTGGGGGACTCTTTCTTCGTGCCCAGGCCTGGACCTCTGAAGAGAGACCTCCACGCCAAGAGGGCAGAAGACAGATCCACCAGGAGACCGCAGACCACTTGTATGAGCTCCTGCCCCCAAAGAAACGCCATCACGAACGCATATGTCTCCAACCGAGGTTTCCTACCAGTGAAGAGAAGGAGGAGTCCCGCCATACCGGAAGGGCTGCTCCAAAAGTCTGCAAAGAAAGGGAGCAAGGAGGGCCCTCCGTCGCCCTCTGCAGCTCTGGTGGTTTCCCAGAGGAAAAGCCAGCCTGACCAAGATGTAGAGGCAACAAGAGGGCAGAAAGGGCCCTGGAGGAACGGCTCCCGCACATCTGACAGTCCCAGGCCCCGAAAACGCAGGATTCCTCTGCTGCCGCCCCGGCAAGGGGAGTCTCTGAGGCTGCCCCCAGGCCCTGAGCTGGGTTTCCCTATCGCCACTGAAGACCTAGACTCCGAGAAGGAAGCAGCGTTCCGGCGCATCAGCAGTGAGCTGCAGGGTGAGACCTAGGCCACTGGGGGCCTGGGTACCATGCAGCCTTCCTGTCCCTTTTTGCTGCCTGCCACAGGGGCTGCTTCTCCGCAGAAAATGTTTCATAGTTATTTCTATTTTAATATGATCATGGTACATTAAAATGTATTAGTGCTTGCCTGTGAACACTAAGGTCACTTGTAATTTTCTATATTGTTCTATATTTTTGTGACTAAAGGCATTACTTGGGGGAATTAAAAGAATATCTTGAAGCGATTTTGGCTTTTGATCTGCCACTAATTGCTATTTAACCTTAATTCAGGGGTCGGATTCTTTGACCCAAGGAAACAGAATAGTATAAAAAGAAAGAATGTGAGTGTCAGATGGTGGCAGTGATTACGTATAGCAAGAGACGCCTTTGCAAAAGTTACTGTTGGTCCCAGAAGACTCTCACTTAGCTGTGTGACCCTGGGCAAGTCACTTCACCTAAATCTCTGAATTATAGGGCTGTGCTGATGATTTAAAAGTGACTGAGCACGATGGACACTCGGAAATCCTGGGTTCTCAATAAAGCCACTGCCCTGCTCTTTGGTCCTTTGGAATTACTAGATTAGTAAAATTTATACTTGACAGTAATTTTAGCTTAAAGTTTATTTTGTCTATTTCATCTCAGCCTTTCGGCTAAGATCAAGTGTAGTATCTGTTCTTGTCAATTTAAATAGCAAGAGAAAAGAAAGGAAAATAACGGGCATGCCCCCACACTCTTCAGACAATAGGAGCCTCTTAACCTGTTCCTTTGTCCAGAGACACAGGCCATTTCTCAGTGAAGGCCTCTGCCATCACTGAGGTTGCAGGGGAGATGTGGTAACTGGGGAGAAAAAGACCAATGGGGATGACCCCCTCACTCCTCAACATCCAAGCCCCCCACTTTCTCACTTGTCTGGCTAGAAATAAAAGGTTGATCCCATGGTTTTAACTTTCAGCTGTTGCTGGACTTTGCGTGCCTTGCCTAAGCTGGGAGACAGAGGCAGGAAAAAAACCCCACCATAATCACCCTGTTATGGGCTGTTATTCAACTTTGGACTTCCAGGCCCCATCTGCCTGTTAGCGTTCACTTCTTAGAGTTTCAAGTGCATGCTGTTTGTCCTCTATCTTGCCCCACGCGGCTCTCAAGCCTTCGTAATATGACCACATTTCTCGTGCCACATGTAAACATTCTAACACTTTGCAGATACTGAATTAAAAATCTATTATTTACATTGACTTCACCATTTTCATTTTCCTGGTGTGTTCAGTAGAAAATTCAAAATTACATATGTGCCTGGCATTATGTATTTTTTGGTGAGCAGTGATCCAGAGGATGGAAATGTATGCCTCCTTCGACTCCTTAAACTTAACCTCACTCTGGGGCAATGTCCCAGCCAGGCAGAAACTGCAGTGTGTCTTGGAGAAGGTCTTTTGCATTGAGATAGTAGGATGCTCTTTTAGCTTCAAGAACTTGGATGTTGTTGAGTTTAACCTGGTATAAGTTCAAATTAGAGTGTTTTAATTTTAGGATGTTAAAGGTAATCCCCATGTTAAACACAAAGAAAATAGCTATAGAATAGTCCCAAAAGGAAGTGAGAAAGTAATTTAAATATTTTATTGTAAGAAATCAGCTAAACACACACAACGAAAGATAGGAATGCAGGAAATGAGGGGCAAAAAAGCTTTGGGCAGATGGAAAAGAAACAGCACAATAGCAGAAATAAGTCTTTTTTTTGTCAGCAATTACTTTAAATGTAAATGGATTAAACTCTCCAATCAAAATACAGAGATTGGCGGAATAGGTAAAAACATATGACCCAACTATATGCTGTCTACAAGAGACTTACTTGAGATCAAAAGAATCAAGCAGGTTGAAAGTTAAAGGATAGAAAAGGGAATTCCAAACTCAGTGAGAAAACTCAAATAGTAATCAAGAGAGCAGGAGTGTCTATACCAATATCAGACAAAATAGGCTTTGAATTTAAAATGGATCAAAGAGTTAAATATAAGAGCTAAACTATACAAATTTCTGAAGAAAAAAAGGGATAAATCTTCATAGTCTTGGATTTGGCAATGAACCCTTAAATATGATAGCAAAAGCACAGGCAACAAAAGGAAAAAGAAATTGGACTTTATCAAAATTAAAATCCTTTGTGTTTCAAAGAACACCAACAAGAAAGACATAATACAACCTTCAGAATGAAGGAAAATGTTTGCAAGTCATATATCTGATAAAGCCTAGTATTCAGAATATGTAAAGAACACTGGCAACTCAACAATAAAATGTCAAATAACCAAATTTTAAAAATGAGAAAAAGAATCTGCATAGATACTGCTCCAAAGAAGACACAAATTGCCAATAAGCACATGAAAACATGTCCAAAATTATTAGTCAAAATTATGCAAACTGAAACCACAGTGAGATACCACTTCATACCCACTATTGTGCCATATAATTTTTTTAAAAACAAGGGTTGGCAATGATGTGGGGAAATTGGCACTTTCAAGCATCGCTGGTGCAAATATGAAAAAGAAAATAGTTTGGCCGTTCCTCAAAAAGTTCAACACAGAGATACAGCATGGCCCAGGAACTCCACTCCCAGTATATGTCCAGGAGAAATAAAAAACATATGTTCACACAAAAACTTGTACATGAGTGTTATATTGTCATATCATTATTCATAATAGCCAAAAAGTGGAAACAACCCAACTATTCGCCAACTGACGAATGGAAAACTAAAATGTGTTATATCCATACAATGACTATTATTCAGCCATTAAAAGGGTGAAGGACAGATACATGCTACAACCTGGATGCACCTTGAATACATTTTGCTTACTGCAAAAGTCAGACACAGAAGTCCGCACATTGTGTGGTTCTATTCATATGAAAGGTCCAGCATAGGAAAATCAATAGAGACAGAAAGACCCAGGGCTGGGGTGAAAGGGGAGGACAGAATGAGAATGACTGATACTAGGTATGCGGTTTCTCTTGGGGATGATGAAAATATACTGGAATTAGAGATGTTGATTGCAAAACCTGAGTACACTAAAAGCAGCTGAATCACACAGTTAAAAAAAAATGTGAATTGATGGAATGTGAATTATATCTCAATCAAAGGATAATATGACAACATTTTTATAGTCATTACTCTTGATCAGTTTCAGGATGGAATTCTCACAGTGACTTCAATGGAGTGGCTTGTATGGGATGATATTTGAGGCTCAACCCTTTGGGACCAGATGTTCATTTTGAGCTGTTGAATGACGGTGAGGGCCAGCCAGTATATTTTCTTCACGGAGGATCAATCCCCATATGTATCCTTGGTTTGAATCCTTGTCTTTTTCTCTTCATATTCCTGAAACAAGTTCCTAGGAAATACATTCACAATAGTGAGAGGTGTTGACATCTTCCTGGCAAAAGTCTTAACTTATTCAGAGGTCAAACTTCAGAGCTCCTTATTACTAGCTGCCCGGGGAGTCCCCTGAATCAAAGTAGGGCTTATGAAGATGGATCTTGCATTTTAGCGTGCACTTAAAATACCCAACAGGCTGATCACATGGGGAAAATAACTTTATTTACATGAGACAAGTACAAAGTCAGCACAACACAATGAGGGAGAGTATGGGTGCTGGTGCCTGATGGCCTGAAATCAAATCCTATTTGAACGCCACGTGTACCTGGGAAGGTTAGTTACTTAGCCCTTCTGTTTCTCAGTTCCCTGGCCAGGGATATGGAAATATTAGTAGGACCTGCTTATTCGTATTATGTTCTGAGGCTAAAAATTAGTAAATACAAAGCCTGAAGAAAAATGATGGGTACTTACTTCATAAGTGCTACCTACATAAATGTTCAAGTATTAAATGCCTAGAAGAATAAGTAGGTCGTCTCCAGAAAGGGCACCTAGGAGGCTACAAACAGGAGGATAGAGCCTACTTTTTCACATTGATGACATGAGTAAGAAGTTATAGAGCTCATGGAAAGAATATTATTTCTTGTGATGCACTGTGGGGTGGGCAGAGTAGGGGCTGTGACCCATATTTTATGGTTCAGGGCACTGAAATTTGGACAGATTGAGTAACTTGCCCAGAGTCACAACACTGATGAGTGATGGGTCTGAGGCAGGGGAGGGATAGAGATTCCTGAACACATGGACATGAGATCATGCCCTGGATACACAAACCAAGAGCTCTCCTCACTCCCTTTCCCACATCCTCCTGCCCCAAGGATGCTGCAGGGAGACAGCTGGTACTCGGAGGAGGTGCCTGGCCCAAGAGAATGGCTCAAATCTGGACCCACCTCCTGGCTCTACGTTTCAATCCCTGACCCCAAATACAATGTCTTTCCCCCAAATGCAGACCCCCTGATGGACCGGGGTATACAAATATGTGTTCATCTCTCCTCCCTTCCCCCTCAGCACTTGATTCTAGCAGCTGATTTGCAGTGAGACTTCCTGGTGGTCAGGTGACCACCCTGAATGACCAGTAGTCTACTTGACTCCCTAACTGACTCAAAACCCAGGACATTCCAAACCAACTGCCCACATGACAGTTGCACAGAGAATTAGCATCATCTTCAACTGATCAAACCTGGATGATGAGCAGTTAATATTCATTAGCTGGGAACAGGGTCTACTGGGCTGGTGTTTTGGTGGCTTAACAGATGAGGTTTACATTCCCGCAGGGTCTCACTGACTAGAAACTGACCAATCGTCTGAGCAGCTTGGACTAACGCCTGGCTAAGAGCGGGCAGTGGCTGCACGGGCTCTGAGTGGGCACCTTCCCTGCCCAATCCTCCCTCAGCCAGATCCAGGCTCTGCTGTACAAACTACAGCCATTGCTCCTGAATCTACTTGCTGGTATTATTTCCACAGTATCTTCAATGGAGTGGTTAGTGGGGGTGCTATTTGTGTCCCTACCCTGTTGTTTGGCCAGATGCTGATTCTGATGTGCCTGAACCACCGCTGCAGATGGCCAGCAGATTATCTTGATCGCAGATGATATTCTTGTGCATCCTATGTTTGACTCCTTTATAATCTTCCTTTTCTTCTTGGTACCCGAGTCATGATCCAGGAACACACAACAAAAACTGAGAGAACTATTGATATGTTGCTGGGAGAAGACCATGCAGAGGTGTCAATTCATTCCCAGGTCACACGTCTGTTCTCTTTGTTCACCAGCCTCCTAGGGGAGTCTAGGGGAGTCAAGTGAATCGAAGCTGGGCTGACAAGAGGGTGTTGCAATGTGGTGTGCCCTTAAAATAGCCAGCAGCCTGACTGCACGGGGACATGACTTTATTTAGTGAGATAATACAGAAAGGGAGCACAGCACAGTGACCGACAGAGTGGGGGCTGGTGCCTGATGGTCTGGATTCAAATCATACCAGAAGCCACATGAACCTGGGAAAGTTATGCAGACCCTGTGTCCTCAGTTCCTTGTTCTGTGATAATGGAAATGTCAATAGGGCCCACTTATTAGTATTACATGATGAAGCTTAATACAGCAAATCAGGTAGACCCTGATGAAAAATGATGGTTACTTCATAAGTGCTACCTAAGTGTGCAAATATTAAATGTCTGGAAGAATAAGCAAGAAATGTGGTAGTGCTGCCTCCAGAGAGGGGACCTGGATGCCACAGGGCAGGGGAGTGGGGAAGGTTATGGGTGTGATGCTTTAGAGCTTGTGAAGAATATCTGTCATTATCTCCTGTGATCCCCACATCAGCCCCGTGGGGAACTCATGGCAGGTGCTGTGAACCATATTTTATGGTACATGGCACGAAAATGTTGAGATTTTAAGTGACTTTCCCGGAGTCGCAAAGCTGATGACAGATGGATGTGGGACAGGAATGTAGTTGGTTCCCTGGGACAGAAATCCCTGAACCCCTGAATCCTCTAGATGGTGCTCTGGACCCCTGAGCCCAGGGCTCCCCTCCCTCCATCCCCCCAATCCTCCTGCCTGCCCCATGGTTGCTCCAAGGACAGGAGGGGTCTGAGCCAACAGGAGGGCCCATGCCTGACCTGCTGTCCCCCTTACATGTTGATCCCTGACCCCACAGCTCTTAAATATCCCTGGAAGAAGGTCCCTTGAAGGATCAGAGGGTCCCATCTACGTCCCTCCTCCCTCAGCGTCTTCACACACTGGGTGAGCCTCCTGGTGGTCTGACCAGTGGTCGGCTTGTCTCCACGTGGCTCAGAGCCCTGGTCTCTCCAAGCCAGTTGCCCACATGGCACGTCTCCAACAAATTAGCTTGGTCTTCAACAACCAGCCCTGGATGCACAGGTAGTGCTGATTAATGAGGACAGTGGCCTGCTGGGCTGTGCTTGGTGGTTCAGTGGGTGAAGCTGGCGTGACCCACTGTCGCCTATTGATGTGAGCAACTGTCTGAGTAGCCTGGGCTACGGCCTGGCTGGGGAGGGGCCGTGGCTGCACTGGCTCTGAGGGCGCACCTTCCCTGCTCATCCTTCCTCATCAAAAACCAGCCCCTACAAACTCCTCATCCATCCCTAGACCCTGCAGTGGCACAGGAGAGAGGCCCATGCCCTTCTAGAGGGACCCCTCCATAGCCACAGCCTAGAGACCCCATCCCAGGACTGTCTCTGAGGATGACCCAGGCCCTCCTAATCTCTGTCACCAAATGTTCATTCCACTAACCCGATGGCATTGTCCCTTCTCTCCACGTTCCCAGGCAGCGCCCAAACACCCAGTGATCCTGTTCACATCAACCACTGGAAATACCACCACGAAATCCCAGTTTCCTTCCTTTCTGAAAAACTCTAGATTTAGACTGCTAATATTTGCTTTTGGATTTTGACATCGACATTCAGAAGTCTTTAGCCTGTAATTTCTCCTGTCCTGTAATATCTGCTACTGGTATGACATCAGTATTCTCCTGGTCCGATGAAAGCAGTGTGGGTGTGTTCCCTCTATATCTGTTCTCTGGAAGAGTGTGTAGGAGACGGGCATCGTTTCTGTCTTAAATGTTTGGTAGAAATCAGAGGAAGCCACCGGGCCCTGAAGTTTGTTTTGTGGGGAAATTTTTTTGGCATCTCTTTCTAATTGAAGTTTCCTTGGTGTATTGTACAGGGCACAGATCTTAAGCGTAGAGCTTTATGGTTTCTTGTAAATATAAACACATCTGTTACCAACACCCAGTTCAATATACAGGACGTCCGCAGCACCCTGGCTGCCCTCTGTAGAAGGGGAGAAGAATAAGTGCTAACTTATTCGGTTATAAGAATGAAATCAGTTACTCCACGTATATTCCAAGTGCAGTGATTTACACACAAATAACTCAAAATGAGTGTGGCAGCACAATCAGAAAGTAGTGGAGGGTGCTGGAGGGCTGGGAGAATCCAGTCCCTTTGGGATTTCCGCTGTGGAGGTCGGGCCAGAGTAAGGAAGCTGAGAGGAGCTTCTCAGAAGCATCTGGGCTTTTACAGAGGGAAAAACTACTGCTCCCCAGAGTGGAGCGCCCATTGTAATTCACTGAGCCCTCCCTTTGCGGAGGGTGCTTTTCTGTACTTGTGTGTTATCTTACATAGAAATGTTTAAAAAAAAAAACCGAGGAGGAGATCAATTTTGCTTGATGTAACAGCCTTTCACTGTTAAAAGTAAGACATGTATCTAAAATTTATGCTAAATCTGTACAGCTCCGACAGGAAGTAACCGGCACTCACTAGCTGACTCAGGAGCGGAGGGGGAGCAGAGAGGCGGCCCTCCTTCCTTGGCCTCGTGTCTCATTTAAGCTGCCAGACACTGCACAAGCTCCATCCCCTCTGAGTCTCAGGCTGAGGCCTCCAAGTCACAGTCTTCACAGGTGTCAGACCAGAACCTGCCACACAAAGGCAGGGACTGGAGTCAGTGGGGAGGTGGGCTTCCTGGGGTCAGTGTGTGGGACCCAGGGGGCTACTCAGACCCTGCAAGTGACTTTGGGCCCTGACATCCCCAGGGCTCACATCCCCAGGGCACTGGGGCCTGTTTGCTGCTCTTTGCCAAGTGTGTTCTGGTAGCAGAGAGACCTGTCCTACAGGGGCGATTTAACCTGGGCATTTGGCCGGGCGGCGTTCAAGTGACTGGTCCCCTGAACAGTGAAAGTGATGCAGAGGAAAGGGGAGGCTCTGGGGCTCCAGGGTAAAAAGTGTGGGTCCCTCCCACCTGGGCGCTGTGAGGAGTGGGAGGTCTGATGACACAGGTGAGAGTAGTGACCCTGTCCCTCCAGCCCACACGCAACACGGCCCATCATGAGACCAGCACAGTGGAAGTGGGCAGAGAACCGCAATGTTCCCTTTTCCCCTAAGAATCATTTTTCTTTCTTTAACACCCCAGCCAAACTTGCCTGTGCTTTTTAATTTAAAAATGTCCTGATGCTGTGGTCATAGAATCATAAATTCTATAGCTTTGCTGTATCCCAACATGAAAAGTTTGTAGAAGACACTGCTTTTCAGCGTGTAATAAAACCAGATGTATTTGTTATCTAATTTTAAGGTCATAATTAACTTGGAATCCTGGCCCTTTAACTCATCCTAAATTAGCATTGCTTTGAATTGCCTTCATTTTGTGTGTGTGTTGTATTCAATTTTTACACATCTATGGAAAATCTATAGAACCTCAGGTTGAGAAATGGTGCCATGAGGTGACCCAGGCCCTTCAGTGGGGCTCCACAGAGGCTGCGGGGTCCCCTGGGGGTGGGCAAATCCCAGCCAGGTGTGGATCCTGCAGTGTCCCCTACCGGATGCCAGGGCTACCGCGTGCCCACAGGGATGCAGCAGCGCTGGGCCAGGTGAGCTGTCTGCTTGCGTGAGAAGAAGCCCTGGTGCCTCTGTCCTCCTCACCCTTTCCCCAGGATGCCTGAACTGGGGGGTACCAGGGCCACTCCAGATATCTCACCACACCTGGTGATTAACTGGGGATGTTGCCTGCTGACCTCGGCGGGTTGGGAGGGCAAGGCTGGGTCCTGCAGAGGGAGATGTGGAACCTCACCAGGGACACTCTTTACAAAGAGTGAACAACACCTCCAGGAGTGATGTATGTGGTGACCCCACAGACGCCTTCGGCCCCCCATCTAAACATAAGAGCCTGGCATCTTCAGGGGTTCTATGGAACAGGGACCGTTCCCTGGAGAGGTGCACTCAGGTCATCCTCCAGTTGCCTGCGCAGATTACCACCATTCTCTTCTCTCCACCTTTTTGTTCACATGCAGTGGTGGCCACCTCAGTGCTCTTCTCTGGCTTTTGGGTTTTCCTGAAGCGCAAAAAAAAAAAAAAAAAAAAAAAAAAACAGGGATGGCAAGGGAAGCACATACACTTATTTGCCTTCTGCTCTTCCTCCTACCCTCTCCACGCTCACATTTCCTCTTCTTGTTCTTCCTCATCCTTTTACTTCATCCCTTCTCTTGAATCCAGGACAAGAGAATTTCTTTTCTTTTTTTAATTGGATGAGTCAGTCTTCTTTTCCTTATTTATTTATTTTTAACGTCCTTATTGGAGTATAATTGCTTTACAATGGTGTGTTAGTTTCTGCTATATAACAAAGTGAATCAGCTATACATACACATACATCCCCATAACCCCTCCCTCTTTTGTCTCCCTCCCACCCTCCCTATCCCACCCATCCAGGTGGTCACAAAGCCCCGAGCTGATCTCCCTGTGCTAAGCGGCTGCTTCCCACTAGCTATCTATTTCATCTTTGGTAGTGTATATATGTCCATGCCACTCTCTCACTTTGTCACAGCTTAACCTTCTCCCTCCCCATATCCTCAAACCCATACCGTTTTTATGCTAAGTTATATTCTACATGTAGCCAGAAAAATGTTAAAAAGATTTTTAAAGAACTACGCATCTATTTTTGAAGCTGATTTGCCTGTTCAAGGCTTGCTAGCACTTTATCCATCTCAGTGCTATTTCACTTAGTAAACAAATGCAGTTGCCATGATTGCTGCATATGTGTCTGTGTTCCCTTCTAGGTTATATGTTTTTGAAGTTAGAAACTATATTTATATCACAGCCCCTATGTATAGCACAATATCCATTGCTAATTCAGATTGTGCTTTAAGATATGAGACAAAATTTAAGACTTTTATTATAGTCATAAACATCTAGCAAACCAACCAGAAAATAAAAACGAATTTTCAATTGGTTGGCCAAGAACAAAAAAGAGAGGAATACCTAGTGCAAAATCATATCTCTAATAACTACTGTTGGATTTAGAGCACACACATGCTAAACTTATTTTAAAATATCTTCTCATCAAAGATTTGAGGTTGGACCTGAAAAAATTATATCAGAAGTGAAGATAATTATGTGGTCTGACCAGCGTGGATCACACAAAGTAAGTGTATAATATGTATAAAGTAGATAAACTACGAGGTCCTGCTGTATAGCACAGGCAACTATATTCAATATCTTGTAATAACCTATAAAGGAAACGGATCTGAAAAAGAAATATATATATCTGAATCTCTTGGCTGTACAGCTGAAACACAACATTGTCAATCAACTACACTTCAAGTAAAACAAAATAAAACAAAACAAAACAAAGTAATTGTAAAGGGAAGTATAGTTTTATAAATTCACCTCTGATATCCAATGGACCAACTGAAAGACAATAGAAAGTACAACTTTCTAGGAGAAAGGACATGGCCAGCAAACAAGGCCATTACCCTCGGTAACGGTCATACCTGCCAAAAAATATACAGACTAGCCTGCATTCATGAATACATAGGAATTCTTCATTTATCTGGCATTGTTAGGCAATGAGGTATTGTATGTTAGAAGAAGTTTTTTAAAATGACAAATTGAAGAGGAGTTATTTTAACCTTCACTCGGGAATTTTTTTCTAAAATTAAGAAATGTATCAACTGGTGTATCTATTGTTTCCGTGATAACTCGGGGTCATCAGTTCAATCAACGTTTGCATGAATAATGCAAATGGAAACAAGACAAGCATGCTACCTGAAACTGAAAATGACATGGCACTGGCTGGAATAACTGATGAGAGAGCAAGAAAAAAGCAAAAATGAAAACAAACCGTGATCAAGAAACAATCAGTCAAGTTCTGACTTTCTGTACTTAGTTTCAAAAAGAGATATCACAAATCCCAGCGAGAGACTCCAGCATCATTAGCTGTCTTTCTCCTTTGTTTCCACCTTCCTTTCCTTTTCCTTCTACCCTAGATTGTTCCAGGCAGTGCTTATAGCTGCTTGCAAGACAAATTCTAATACTTGCTTTCTCTCACACAAACTTCACAATATGTCCATGTGATAAATAGTGTGGAGGTAAGAGACAATTCATCACAGGCACATCTCCTATGAAAATCAAATTAGAAACTAGCTTCTAAACATGCAGAGAGAAGGGCGTGGTGTCAGGCACTAATTTCCTTGCGAATTCCTCTCCATTTCTAATGACGTTCTTCTTTACCAAGATCCCTTTTTATTGGTGTCCTGTTCCAGACTGCTCCACTCCACCCATCCTCATCCTGTAAAATACATTCGCACTCTTTTGTGACCCTACTTATTTGCCCATTAAAGAATCAATCATAGAACTGTCGGAATTAAATACAGAGTGAAATTAAAATACTGGAGTCACTTGGAGAGTTTAAGCAGCTCCACCAGAAAATACTGGGCATGGATTTAAAAGAGGCTGCGTGGGACTTGCTCTTGTGCAAGTTCTTTCTCAAGAAGTATCTGAAATAAGCCTAAATTCAGAGTTAATCAGACTGGCCTGCTTTCTCAGGTGGACTGGAACTCATTGCTCTTTCCCCTCAACTCCCTGATGTCAGGGGCACTTTCCGGAGATGAGGTGGACTTCCCTGCCTACTGCAGAAGCTCAGTTCCCCCAGGAACCACTCCCCATCTGAAGCCCACACTGGAGGCCAGATGCCAGCCTTCCCAGAACATTCGTGGTCTCCTTTCAGTTTTTGACCTGCTCAGATTGAGTCCCTGTAGACTCTTTCTCAGCTTGAAACCTGATCTTCCACCCTTTTCCCTGACCTTGATGGTTACCTGCCTACTTTAGGCCTCGGGTGCTTTAGCTATAAAATGATATAGTTGCCCTTAATTCTAAAGTCTTCTTTCTAAAGCTCTACAATGTGGTGGCTCCTTGAAAATGTTTCTCTTTGCTGGTTTTAATTTTGTAGAGAATTAAAACTCCAGCCACTCTAAAAGACAGTAAGTTGCATTGGATAAGGAAAGTGTGCTCTTGTAGTTAGATTTAGAGGGATGGAAGACGACTTAGTATGTTTTAAGATACTCATGATCGATTCTCCTGAGAGTCGAGGGAAGAGAGTTAATAAAATACCAAACGATTGTGACAAATTAAGTTCACCAAGATGTAGCTGATTAGTTACTACTTGAATAAGCCACACAAATCCAATTCAAGTTGTCCTTTATTTTTCTAAGAAGGATCCCAGTGAACTGAGTCCCATGTTCAGTGACTCCACGTTCAATGGCTTAGTCTTTAAAAACTGTTATGTTGCTGGAAGAAATATTGCCCATCAGTCCTAATTGATGTCTACCTATCACGCACATTTGAAATAAATTTATTACTTTGACTGATCTCAGTGTAATACATTCCAAAGGGGCAACGAGCACATGAAAATTTATGAAGTCTCCATCTTCTACACTGAAGTGTGCAATAAATTACGTATTATTTGGCGGTGAAATTCACAAGCCATAGAAACCACGCCATTAGCAATGTATACAGTGGTAAAGAGCAGGTAATGAGAATGATATAAAACAAAACAGACTGTGTATGTTGGCACTGCTGCCAATAAAGCAATTATTAAATGCATTCATATGCATCTACGCTAGGTAAGCTCTTTGAGGGCAATTGCTATGAATTCTACATACCTGTCAGGATACTATATATAGCCCACTTTCTATGGCCTTTATTCAAAGACGCTGAGAAAGGGTTACTCTGGGTAAATTCAGACCTTTCTCAATATAGAATTTGGTCAACATGCATTCTGAACAGCAAAATTTCACAGTATTTTCCTACACTAATTGCCACCTCAGCAAATGCAGGATTAAGTATAATGGATTATAAGAAGTTAGAAAGGAAAGATGGAAGAAAAGAAGGAAGGTAGAAAAAAGGTGGGTATGGAGTACTTCAACATTTACGTAAAGAGTGGACCTAAAACTAACCTGAGGTTTCCCTGAGCTATTAGCATACGCTATAGAAACTTAAATGAAAAAATAAAAAAAACCAGCAAGGGAAACTCAAAGATTCTTTGTTATTTCACTTTACTGCATACACACGTCCACCTTAAACAATCTATATGCTTATATCCAATAAGAGAGCATTGTTTTGCAAGGCTATTTGGCTTCTATCAGCATGTAAAGGTCGGACAACTCAACTTTAGCAGAGTTAGCCTTCAGGTGAATAATGGCTTCTTTCAGGTTGCGAGCAGTTGAATTTTCCAGAAATGTTTCCCAAAATATGAAAACTAAAAGAAGGGTCCTAGGACAGCGTCCTTTAGAAGTTTTATAGTATCAAGGCTTTTGGAGGAAGAGAATCCTTGTCGATTATCAACACAGTGATTCCAAGCAGGTCAATTTTTGCTGAGAATATTATATAACAGAACCCACTTCACCTCCATTATACTGACAATGATCTTCCTTACTTCAACCTTGTGCTTCTTAGTAAAGTTGAAAATACTGAGCCAAGAACAGACAGTGACAATGCCAGAGACTCAGATGTACCTATAGGTGCCTTCAGACAACATCAGCCACCCAGGCTAAAGTCCTGGTTTAAAACATCCCAACATGAATGAATCTCAAAAACCATATGCTGAGCAAGTGAAGCCAGATCAGAAGGGCACCTACTGTATTATTCAACTTACATGAAATTCTAAACTGGGCAAAAGTCATCTCTAAAGATAAAAAGCAGATCCGTGGTGGCCTTGCGGTGGGAGATGGGGATACTTTTGCAAAAGCCTAGGAGGAAACTTTCTAGGGTTTTAGGATTGTTATCTATTTTTATGGGGGTGCTAGTTATACAAATGTATACATTAATTAAAAGTCACTGAACCGTTGACTAAAAATGTCTGCATTTTATTGTATGTAAATGATACCTTAATAAGGTTGATTACAAAATGAACCAAAAATAAAACAAAGCAGAAGAGAAACCTCTCAAGACCTCAAAGGAAATACACTGTTTTCTTCCAGGGTACCAGATTGGAAATGAGGCATTGGTCTGTTCTACCCTCAGATTATCCCTAGGATTATCTAGTCTATTTTAAAGCACTAGAGTCCCCTATCAGGAAAACTCACCCCATGTTTAATTACTTTGATTTCTTCTGTGCCTGTTCTCCCAAACAGTGAAGCCATTCACAGAAGAAAAACCACGTTTTTCCAACTTTGCATCATCACATATTCTTTCCAAAGCTATTATGTATGGAATAAAATTTGGCTACACTTTGTAAAAATCTAGCTATTTGAGCCTTACAAATCTTAACAGTTAACCTATTGCCTCCACTGGGTTTTGCAAAAAAAATTATTTTAAAAAGGAATAGCTGAGACTTGACAATTTTGTTTTTTGTGATTTTCTCTTCCCCTAAGAGAGAAGTGAGTAGGAATGAGAAACACATACATAAAGAAAAAAAATTATCTTGCTGCCTTTGCATGGTTATAATTTATAGGAGGCCCTTTTCAACAATAATCTATTATCAGAATCAATAAAATATAATCTCCATGAAGGCCAGGCCAGGATATTTGTCTCTTTTTCAGCAGATTGCAATACAAACCACATTCATGGATATGCTTCTTGATGATCTTTGTAATACTGTAACAGTTGACCATTTCCTCATGCCTCTTCACCTTAACTTCAACCTGGTTTTTAACTAATGACCTCACATTTCCTTCTCTAACACTTGGTTGTGGGCCTCTTTTCCAACTCCAACTCGCATTTCACTCCGGAACCAAAGGAAGACTCACACCTTCCTGCTTTTTAGTGATACCTCAAGGTCATTACCATATTGTGATCACCCTGAAGAATAGCCATACAATTGTTATTTCAGAGCCATCGGACAGTTTGTAGCTCTAAAAATTAACTAAGGACCGCATTTGTCAAAAATATCCTACTTTAAGATTTTGGTAATACAGCAACAGTAATTCCAAAGTCATTGTGCTACAGTTGCAGATTAAATCGACTAGAAAAAGGAAGCTTGCCAGATGGTGGTTTACATTATCTACAGACTGTCTCGGCTCAAGGTTAACTTCCCTGGGAGAAAACCCATAAACCCAGAAGCATCAAAAATAACCTGCACGTGCAGAGGGGAGACAGCTTTGCTTGTCAAATTTTACATTCTTTCTGATCTCTGGGCCCTGGTGATTTATCTCCCATGGAATGGAATAAGGAGGGGAACAAGTAGGGACATTCCCTTCGAGCAGCGGCCGCATGCCTGGCATGTCCTTACCTGCTTTCAAGGCTGACTGCTTCCCACACATATGTTGCCTTTTTTAAGCCTCAAGCCCTCGATCCTTTGCTGAAATACAATAATTTCATTCCTATGGTTTTCAATACCAAAAACTCAACCTCCAGGAGGGCTAAAGTCTAATTTGTACTCCAAACCAAGTAGCAGTGCAGTTCGCTACTACCGAGGCTGAATCCATAAAGACTTCAAGACCACGTCCAGAAGACAAGTTATTATATATAATACCCTAGAAGATCTGAAACATAATTATCATATACATAGCTGGTCCTTCAGAGCTTTTTACCTATAACATGTTTCTTTGATGAAAGTTATTTAATGTACTGGAGATAACTGTGACTTACTGATCAAATATTTGAATACTTATACTTATCTGGGATTTCATTTCTGCTGAAAGAAAAAGGAAGAACAGGACTCACTAAAAAAAAAAAAAACTTTAGAAATGAAAGTAAAAATCTTATCACACACTATGACTTTTGGAAGCAGCATAGAGGGGCAGTCAACGGTAAAACACTGGTGAAATAGGTCAACACTCTAGGCCAAAAATCCATTGTCGTTATCATCAGTGACAGTACCACAACTGTGCCCTTCAGAATTAATAATCACTCCTAAGGATCTTCATTTGGCGCCAGATGATGCGTTTAAGAGAAACGCTCTGGGAGGTTTTGAATCAGACTTGGTTTTTTGTTAGCCAAGTTACAGGAGAATTTTTAAAGTGGGGGGAGGGGAAGAAGGAAACGGACCAGGAAAAGAATTTAAGCCATCATCTATAAACCAACAAAGCACTGATAGTTCCAAACATTATGTCAGAAACTAAAATGACTGATATAGGCTCAAGTGGTTTATAAAACCTATAAAAAGACTACACCAGCAAAGTCCCCATTTATCTGTAGAGTTGAGAAACTAAAACAAGGAATATTATAGCTTAAAACCTTATCTCAAGAGAATCATATACACTTCACATGAATAAAAATACCTGAAACCAAACATTTTTAAAAGCTCCAATACCCAAAATATAAAGAAAAATATTAATTCAGAAGACTCAATCAATCCATGATAATCACAGAACGGCTGGGCAATCTCTATCTCCCTTCCACACTAACCATCCATCCCATGGAAGACCAAGGGAGATCAGACCTTCCAGACTTACCTTCCAGACCTTCCAGACACCTGGCTGCTGCAAAATTCTATGGAGACTCCTTGTGGAACAGCAGTTTCCCATCTCTTGTGTCTCTCCCTATCGTGATCATGATCATGCAGGAAGCAAGTCTGGCTGTGCTATTTCTTATCATTGTCTGTCACCCATCTGCAGCATGGTATTGTACAGATAAGGAAAAAGTAGTTCCCTTTCCCCCAGAAGGTTGAGGCTCAGGTACAGGGTAATTCTCCTGTGCACACAGTCATTATTTAGGCCGACTCAGTGACTTCAACAGGCTTAATCATGTGATCAGCTTTGTTGCCAGCTGCGTAATGCTCCCACATCTGTAGATAGAGCCGCTCTATGTCCATTGTGTATTGTTTGGTGTTGAACAGAGGGCTAGATGTTCTCTGCTTCCAGACTTTGCCACGAAGTTTCTTCAGGTATTCTAGATCAGTTCCCAGTTTCACAGCTATGTCTTCATATTCTTGTCTATTTTGAGCAATAAGCTCAAGACAGCCTAAACAAGTGAGCTGGGAAGCTGCAACTCGGGAAGCAAGAGTCTCTCCTGGCATAGTCACCATGGGTGTCCCTGACCAAAGGACATCCATCCCTGTGGTGTGTCCATTACAGAGTGGAGTGTCCAAGCAGACATCAGCCAGCTGGCCTCTCCGAACATGTTCCTCTTTAGGAGCAACAGGTGAAAAAATGATACGGTTCTGGGGAAGGCCCATATTTTGTGCATACTGTTGAATATTAGGTTCTCCTACTGCTGGAAAATGCAACAGCCACAGTACACTATTGGGAACACGCTTCAGAATATTTGCCCACATCTGCAAAGTAGATGGGTCAATTTTATATAACTGATTGAAGTTACAGTACACAATGGCATCTTCCGGTAACCCGTACTGAGAACGTGTGGTTACAATAATGGTACGGGGAACCTCCTCTCCAGTGGCAGCCTTAATGTTGATCTGGGTAGTTGCCAGTCCATTGCTAAGACTGAATCCATTAATTGTTATCTGAATTTGTCCTCTGTTAATCATTTCAATAACTGCCTCTGCAATAGTATTCATAGGAATGACAGGCATATTAAGAGCTGTATTACTGCTGTCTGCATTGTCTCCTCCATCAGGACATTTCATCTTGACAATCTGCACATTGGGGAGACTATCAAGAAATGCTTTGAGGTCGATGCCATTCAGCATAATCCGATTGTCATAAATGTGCCCATTGGACTGAAAATCGATGACTGCTTTCTTCTTCAGGTGAGGGAACATATTAGCATGATCACCAATAAAGAAAGTATGGGGCATATAAGCCAGTTTCTCAGAATACTGCTCAGCAACTTCAGCAGGTGAAGTTTCCTGATCTGTGATGATATAATCCATGAAAAGCACACCACTGGTCCCAGGGTAGCCCAGCCACATTGCCTGAATAGGAGCTGGCCTGAGAGCAAAGAGTTCATTTCGAGCACCCCTGGTATAACCATTCATATTTACAAGGATGTGTATACCATCTTGATGGATGCGATCAGCTGCTTTCCCATTGCATGGAATCTGAGAAAGATCAATGAAATGATGGGCTTCTGCCATCACCTTCGCTCGGAAGTTTGTGCCATCATCTGGGCTCAGGGCATAACAGAATACCTCAAATTTATCAAGATTGTGCATGCCTGGAATAGACTGCATAAGATGAGAAGTAGGATGATTCCCAAAGTCAGAACTCACGTATCCTACACGCAGTCGACCATCACTGAGCTTCAAGTCTTTTGGATGTTCGTACGGTGGTTTGTGAAGGACACCGATCTCATCCAAGCAGAGGTTCCCATGGCTCTCAGCAATAGCCTTCCTGAAGCCATGAGAAAGAGGATAGAGCATACTATGATGAGGCTGCACAGAAGGCAACCTATTCTTCTCCAGCTGGTCAGCCACAATGCTCACCAACTTCTTCATTCGCTCATCATAGTCTGTCCAATCACAGACAAGCTGCAGGCAATGAGCCAAATCACAATAAGCGTCAGGAAAATCAGGTTCAAGCTTCAGAGCAGTGCGATAAGAAGCAATTGCTTCTGGAATATTCCCTGAATACTTGTGAATGGAAGCCAGATTGCTGTGGGCATCCGCAAGTGCAGGGTTAATCTGAATGGCACGAGTATAACACTGCAAGGCTCCCTGAACATCCTGCATCTCCTTTAGAGTGTTTCCCATGTTACAGTAGGCATCAGCAAAGGTAGGACTGATTCGAACAGCCTCCTTATAATGCATCAGAGCTTCCTGCAGTTTTCCCTGCTGCTGCAATACACTTGCTAAATTTGAATGGGCAACAGCAAACTCTGGGAAGACTTCTAATGCTTTACAATACAAGCGAACTGCCTCTTCAATGTTCCCCTGGTCTCCTTTGATATTGGCTAGGTTATTCAGAGAGTCTGCATGGGTGGGACACAGCCGCAGAGCTGTATTATAACAATCTTCTGCTTCGGCAACACTGCCCTTCCCTTCCAGAGCGTTGGCTAGGTTGCAGTAAGCATCAGGGAAATGTGGTTGCAATTCAATAGCTCGCCTGTAGGTGTCTATTGCCAGATCTATCAGGCCTTGCTCATAGTATACACAAGCCAGGTTGGCATGTACCACTGCATGATTTGGGCTCAAGCTTAGGGCACAAAGGTAAGCTGCCACAGCTCTGTCAAAAATCCGTGCCTCTTGCAAGACATTTCCTAAATTGATATAAGCATCCAGAAAATTGGGGTCAAGGGTGACAGCCTTTTCAAAGTGATGAATTGCAAGCCAAATCTCCCCTTGTGCATTGAAAACACAGCCAAGATTACTCCAAGCTACTGCAAAGTTCGGTTGCGTCTCCATTGCTTTCAAATAACATGCCTTGGCTCCTTCCAAGCGACCCAGGGCTTTGAGCAGGTTCCCCAGGTCACTGCGAACACAGTACAAATCAGGATTGCACTGAAGAGCAGAGACGTAAGCTTGTACTGCCCCTTCCATGTCGCCTGCTGCTACCAAAGCGGCTGCCAGGTTAATATAACCATCGATGAAATCTGGCTTGAGATGCAATGCATGCCGGTAATGCTCAATTGCTTCCTGCAACTGCCCTCTTTCCTTGTACACATTCCCCAAATTCGAATAGGCTTCTGCCAGAAGAGGGTTCTGTTTAATTGCCAGAGTACTAAAGTGGGCAGATCTGTCCAGCCTTCGACACTGGAAGTGTAGAGATGAAAGTAATAAAAGTACTCCAGTATTGTCTGGCTCTTGTCTCCACAGCTGCATGCAGTGTCTCTCAGCTGCCTCAAAATCACCTGATTGATATTCTCGATGTGCCAACTCAGCTAACCCTTGGAAGGAAAGCATACGTTTCGTTGGTTCTGTGCTGTCGGCCACGTTGCCCACAGAAGACGCCATCTGGAGCTTCTGCAGAGAGTGAGAAAAGGGGGTAATTGAGTCCCGCTGCCGCCACTACGGGCAAGAATGTTTCTAGAGGTAGCAAACACGAGGGCAGCAGCCGTACCACTGCTTTGGCAGGCTTAAGCGGCGGCAACAGTTACAGGCACCGAACCTTAGGAACTCTGGTTGGTCGTCTAACTCTCACGCTCTTGAAATCTTCATTCTTAACCCTGCCCTCTTCCACCATTTTTCTCCTAATCAGGGAATAAAAATTACCTATACACTTGCCTTAGAAGAAATCAAAAGTCAGTAGTCCAAACACTTTTCAAAATTTTGTTTTCTGCCCAGTCGGAAAGGAAATACATGATTGACTTTACTTCATCATTCATATAGTCAATGTGGAAAACATTAGGGCCGTGAATTTCAATACAGTAAGATCAGAAAATTTTAAATTGGCCTTCCCAAACCACTAATAAGTAACCAATGTTGTATATAATGCTAAAATCTTAGAGACTGAGTTTGATATTTTAAAAGTTCTGAAAGGATTAGCTAATTTCTCCTCATCATACCTCTCATGCCTCAAACCTGAGTATTACTTTTTTAAAATTAAATTTATTTATCTTTATTTATTTATTTTTATTTTGGCTGCAGTTGGGTCTTCAATGCTGCGTGCAGACTTTCTCTAGTTGTGGCGAGCGGGGGCTACTCTTTGTTGCGGTGCCTGGGCTTCTCATCACAGCAGCTTTTATTGTTGTTCCACAACTCTATGGGTTCCTTTTTAGGTCCTATGAAGAACCCTAGAAATTAATTCATGTAATTATACGTTTTTGCAAAATTGTCAAAAGTGAGATATTTTCACTTCCATCAGGTAAGACCAGCGTCTCTTTCTTTGCCAATTTTCCTTCTATCATATTCCGCTATGTTGGATCATATTGGAATGGCCACAGGCTTTTTTGAAATCTGGCTAAGGAGATTTTCTTTTGTTCTGTGATACGCGGACCTCTCACTGTTGTGGCCTCTCCCGTTGTGGAGCACAGGCTCTGGACGCACAGGCTCAGCGGCCATGGCTCACGGGCCTAGCCGCTCCACGGCATGTGGGATCTTCCCGGACCAGGGCACGAACCCGTGTCCCCTGCATCGGCAGGTGGACTCACAACCACTGCGCCACCAGGGAAGCCCTAAGGAGATGTTTTAAGTGAGGCTATTATGTGATTTTCAGACACCACCATATGTAATTGACTATATACTATCGCATTACAGGAATAACTTCCAGTACTCATACTGACTACTCTACTGACTTAACTAGCACAAGACACAGAAGCATAAGGACAAAAACCACCTTACAATATAGCCATGTCTTGCACTTCACAGCTCTCAAAGCATGTGCGTTTGAAGAAGATAAAAACAACTGAAAAGTACAAAACCAGAAGCTATTCTGTGGAAAATTATTTCAATCATCAGGCATGTGAAAGATAAGTCAAAGATTCAGTTTTCATCAATGCTTAGTCAAAACAGAAATTTTCTTCTGTCAAGAATATACTGCAGGGGCTTCCCTGATGGCGCAGTGGTGAAGAAGCCACCTGCCAATGCAGGGGACAAGGGTTCGAGCCCTGGTCCGGGAAGATCCCACATGCCACAGAGCAAATAAGCCGGTGTGCCACAACTACGGAGCCTGCGCTCTAGAGCCCGTGAGCCACGACTACTGAGCCTGCGAGCCACAACTACTGAAGCCTGCGTGCCTAGCGCTCGTGCTCTGCAACAAGAGAAGCCACCGCAATGAGAAGCCTGTGCACCGCAACGAAGAGTAGCCCCCACTCCCTGCAAGTAGAGAAAGCCTGCCTGCGCACAGCAACGAAGACCCAACACAGCCAATAATAAATAAATAAATAAATAAATAAATAAATAAATAAATATACTCCATCAACAATGTGTGTAATGGAATGGTGTGAATGAGTATTTTATCAGAATCCCTGTAATGCACAAACCTATAGCAGTACTGAAATCAGTAATGCATTTATAATAGTAAATATTTAAGAGGAAGTAATCCATAGAGGTTTTCTCAAAGTTAACAATGAAAATTAATGTGACATTATCAATAATAAATTGTGAAGCTGAAATAAACTTTTCTAAACTATTAATAACTAGAAGCAAATTCTAATCAACCATATTACAAGAAATCTATGTCTAAAAACTACAAAGTTTATTTCTTAAAATTTTATTTCGAAAATACATAAGCTGTCGTATGAGGAGGCAGTTAAAGAATATATAGCTAAAAGAGTGGGGGAAAAGTTTTATAGAGACACATCTGGCAGTAGCTCATTTTTAAATGTCATTTTTCTAGATTTTGTGATACCTATAGTATTGATATTTGAAAGCATCTAAAAAATTGTAATTTGAAGATTTGCTACTTCCAGGTAGAATAAAATATTTTGAAGCAAAACAACGTTTCCACTGAGAGAAACAAAAAAAGCCAAATAAAATAGCGAGCATTCAATCAAAAAGTTCTAGACAAACCAAGAGATAGAATGATATGGCTAAAATTCTAAGAAAAGAACAGATAATACAAAAATATTTATATAAGATATTGTGTATCTTTATCAGGAAAAGTCTTTATCAAGAAAAGACTTTAAAATCATCAGAATTAATATTATATTTTATTTGTATATTATATTTATATATAGATATTTATATATTTATATAAAGAACTTAAAGATAAAGCCCTAGTTAAGGCAGTGACAAGAGCAGTAGCAGTGGGAGTGAAAAGAAATGGTTATATTCAAGCATATTTTGTCAGGAAAAGTCCAAGATCAAATGTCTGACTGCATACATGGGATGGATAGACGGAGTGGGAAAAATCAAAGTTAACTATAGAAGTTCTAGTGAAGATGGGGTTGCCGTCACCCAACCCAAGGGGCTGCGATCATCCCCAAGGTCTAGGAGACTCAAAGGGAAGGTCATGGTCAGAGGCAAAGTTAATTGGTGGGAAAATAAGACTCCCAGTCTCTCCATCTCCTTATACCAGTTTTTTTTTTTAACATCTTTATTGGAGTATAATTGCTTTACAATGGTGTGTTAGTTTCTGCTTTATAACAAAGTAAATCAGTTATACATATGTCCCCATATCTCCTCCCTCTTGCATCTCCCTCCCTCCCACCCTCCCTATCCCACCCCTCTAGGTGGTCACAAAGCACCGAGCGGATCTCCCTGTGCTATGTGGCTGCTTCCCACTAGCTATCTATTCCTTATACCAGTTTTGTTTTTCTGCTCATATACGTAGCAGCATTTCATTCAAGGGGAAAGTCATTGATCTGACTAGTCAAATTAAACAACATAGTTCAAGGCACATTTACAGTGGTTAGTTCCTCCACAATTTAGAAAGTCACATTCACAATTTCCCTCTTCCTACGCCGTGGAACACATTGGCCATTCCTCCAAAGTTTCCACTCCACAGAGTGGACCAGAGATGACGTGAGCCCAGAACTGAGAGCTTGGCATGAGATGGTGTCAGCCTCACGTAGAGCTCTGGCATAAGTTATAACCCAACCCAGCTCTACAGAGAGCTCTGCATGGAATCCTGGGAGTAAACTCAGCCATAATAATGGGATTCTGTTTTTCATTTGCTTTTCTTCCTTGCTTAACTTTCCCTGGCCACTCTGACAAACAAACTTTCAGGCATTCCTGGGCCACTCACTAACTTTATTCCATTTAATGTCATCCAGATTCCCAAGAAAATTACTAACTATAAGGAGGGAAATTTGGAACATGGTGAGTTTTAGATGCCTGAAATATACAGGTCATTGAATCCAGTTAAGTAGCAAATTATCTGGATCTCAAATATGCCAGTAGAATAGCAGACTAAGCTCAATTTAATGTACTCTTACTGGAGACACATGTAAATTCTGGGTCAATTCTGAAAAAGTTAAAAGCACATAGTTGAGGTTAAAAGAAAGAAAGGAACACCTGCATGTTTCAGAAAGTAACAGAGAAATTAAATCCAGAGAAAGAAGAGCGGACTGATGTCTGTGGGTTCCGTTCCTTAGTATAGGCCTTATGTAAATAGGGGCTGGAGCTAGAAATCTAACATTACCTTGAGGCCAGGAATTTAGACTCAGGATGGAACAATATTGAGAAGTTGGTACAGATATCCTACAGAAATTTCATGAGGAACTGCTTAGTCCATTAAGAGGGCCAAGGGAGGTGGTGAGGAAGATTGATATCTCTTGAAAACCTTCAGGTACAGAAAACATCAACACCTCTGAAAAGTAGGTCTCTCCTTCCCAGCATTGTGATGGCCAGGTTGTCACTAACCTGTAAGGCCCTGTATGAATCAGAAACTGCAAGGAGAGTAATTCAAAGAAAAACAGATGCAGGATGGGCATGGCAATAAATCCTAGGACCCTATCAGAAACAAAATTAAAACCACTCTAAAGCGAAATTTTAACAAACCAGAGCAGATATATCCTAACCAGAATAGAATAATAATTCTCAGGAAGTTACTTTAGTTATTTAAGTAATATTCAATGCATTTCCATGGCCAGGCCCTTTTGAAGAATTCTAAAACATATACAAACAATTCGTTTACATCTTATATATCCCACCATCCAGAGCAAAATTCACTTAACTACTGTACCGGTGGAAATTGGGCAGCACTATGGAGACAATAAAAAGGTGTTTACCATCAAAAAACGTCAAGGTAAGAAAGATAATGTCTAATTTTTAATTATCCTGTGGTTTATTGAAATCTTTTGGAAACCCAAAATAGAGAAAACCTAGGAGGCAATGAAGACTTAAATATTTAGAGATTTATCAACTCATCTATAAAAGCTTTATTAATCTCTTCTTTTAATACCATTCCTGAGAGGTATAAACGTGTCCAGTGATAGGGTTGAAGAAGCCTGAGAGAATTTCAATTGTTTACTATTCTTGGTCAGCTATTAAGACCGTTCAGGATCACCTTGATTTTCATGGCATCATCCAACAAAAAGCAGGATATTTTACAGAAAGTCCTGGTCCACTTTTTGGCTTGCTTTTGTGTTTATGTTTTTGGTTTTCTCACATTGGGCGGTACATTAGGCTACCTATTGCATACTCCCTCATTCATGCATGCATTCATTGAAACAATATTTACTGAGTTGAGATATTTAATTAACACCCAATAAATGATGTTTAGATGAATGAATGCACTTTTTATCAAAGTAAGTGTAAGTACTGAGAAAAATTACAGAATGTATGACCCCAGCCCCACAAAAGTGTATAACTGTGTTGAGGATATAACATATGCTGGTGAAACAACTAATATATCATATTGGACAGTCTCTTAAGTTCAAAAATGAGTTTTTATAAATAATCAGAGCCTAAGGAGGACAAAGAAGGGACAGTTCATTATGGGTTGAATCTATCAATAAATGTACATTTCAGATGAGATTTGAGATTGACCTTAAAGAAAGAAGAGGACTTAGATATATGAACAGAGAACAAAAAAGGCATGGTGATAGCATGTGCATAGATAGTGTGGCCAATATTTATGTTCTTCATTAAAGATAGTCAGAGATAACCCAAATGTAACTGTTCCCATGGGTCCATTCTCAGTATCCAAACAAAACGGCAAATCCTATCTCAGTAAAACTAATGAAAAACACAGTCTTTAACAAAGACATTGTGAAGGAAAGGGGGAGAGAAAGGCTTGCGTCCCACACCACACAACAAAACTTATTTAATTATTTGTTTCATTTTCTCCCTCTGAAAATTTCCTCTCCCTCTCTCTATATGTCTCTCTTCTCCCACATCTGGCCACACTCTACCAGCCACCTTTCCAGATCTTTCCAGAACTCTCCATCCTAGTTTCATTATGCCACAAGTTGAACATCTCACAGGTCTCCAGGATGCATCCTCATCACTTATTCCACAAAGACAAACAAAGAACACTTCTCAGGATCACGTTTCTTGGAAGGAAGAAGTCACGAGGAGTGATTATAAATAATATAAGGTGGAGAGCAGTGACTTAAAATACCATTTTTCCTCTTAGAATGAGAATACAGGGAACTTTGGGAAACTAGAAAATGTAGAAAGGATTCATTGATAATTATTTGTTTTCAATGAATAAAATAAAATGTAATAATACGGCTAAACTCTGACAGATTAACTTTTTCAAAAGTTGCTTTCACACACCTTCACTATTGGGATGTTTCATAAACACATCTTTCTTCTTTCTTTGCAGATACTGGCACCAAACTTTCAAACAATAAGAACCTTCCCATAAGTCCCTTGCCAGGCAAGATTAAGGTATAACAATCCAAACAGATTTTTGAAGAAGATAACTGGTTGAAAGCACAGGAAAAGTGCTGGGTTTCTCTTTTTCAACGGTCACATAATGAGTAATGTGGGAATTGGTTTACAAAGTCTCTCTCCATGAGGGGCTAAGGTTAAGATTAGAACTTCTGAGGCCAGAAGAGCTAAATAACTACAACAACACACATATTTTCAAGAGCCGCCCTTTGGATGTGAGGGGTTGATACTTCCCACTCTTTTTTCAGCAGCCCAACTGGTGTCTTTATTAAATGACATAAGAGAATACAGTGTGGCCAAGAAGGCTTAGATTTCCTTAGCCCCAAGTCAGATATTCTCAAGTGACTGTCCACTCAAATTAAAAAGAGAGATTTACAAGAGGAAACTGGATACAACTGAGTGTACTTTTATTTCAGCCCTTTACCTGAATGTTTTGTTTTGTTTTCAGTTCTCCACTGAAGTTGCCTACATTAATATATTTTTAAGAACATTTCCTTAAGTTGAAGTATTCATTCAGTATATTCATTTACTATAATTGAGAAAAGCCAAATGACTTAGGCAAATTCATTTCTATATTGCCACAGCAGTGTACTGTGAACTAAATGACACCTGGCAGTTCTTTACTCAGATACTAACTCAATTAGAAGGCAGAACAAGGATACCTACCCATTCAGGGAAGAAAGGACACTTAGCCTCTGTAGCTGTCTTAGGTCTCTTATCATCACAGTAACAAATTGAAGACTAAAAACCATACGATCATCTCAATAGATGCAGAAAAAGCTTTTGAAAAAATTCAATATCCATTCCTGGTAAAAATTCTCCAGAAAGTGGGCACAGAGGGAACATACCTCAACATAATAAAGGCCATATATGACAAGCCCATAGCTAACATACTCAATGGTGAAAAGCTGAAAGCATTTCCCCTAAGATCAGGAACAAGACAAGGATGCCCACTCTCACCACTTTTATTGAACAGAGTTTTGCAAGTCCTAGCCACAGCAATCAGACAAGAAAAAATAAATAAATAAAAGGACTCCAAAATGGAAAGGAAAAAGTAAAACTGTCACTGTTTGCAGATGGCATGATACACAGAAAATCTGAAAGACACCATCAAAAAACTATTTGAGCGCAAACATGAACTTGGTAAATTTGCAGGATACAATAGATTTCTATATATGAATTTTGTATTTCTATACACTCACAGTGAACTATCAGAAAGAGAAATTAAGGAAACAATCCCATTTACAATCGCATAAAAAAGAATAAAATACATAAGAATAAACCTGCCTAAGGAGGTAAAAGACCTGTACCCAGGAAACTATATGACACTCATAAAAGAAATGAAAGATGACACAAACAGCTGGAAAGATATACCGTGGTCACGGATTGGAGGAATTAATATTGTTAAAATGACCATCATACCCAAGGAAATCTACGCATTCAATGCAGTCTGTATCAACATATCAAGGGCATTTTCCACAGACCTAGAACAAATAATTTTAAAGTTTGTATGGAAACACAAAAGATCCTGAATAGCTAAAACAGTCTTGAGAAAGAAGAACACAACTGGAGGAATCATGCTCCCTGGCTTCAGACTGTGCTACAAACCTACAGTAATCAAAACAGTATGGTACCGGCACAAAAACATCCATCACTGGAACAGAATAGAGAGCCCAGAAAGAAACCCATGCACTTATGGTCAATCAATCTATGACAAAGGAGGCAAGAATATGCAATGGAGAAAAGTCTGGGCTTCCTTAGGGATGGTGTCATCAATTAATTTGTTTTCTTAAATGGACCATACTTTACCATGTCTTTGTATACCTTGTGAGTTTTTTGGCTGAACATCTGGCTTTCAAATATTATAATGTGGTGTCTATGGAAATCAGATTCTCCTACTTTCCCAGGGTTTTCTGGCCTTTGGATTGTTGAAGGCTGTAGTAGTCTGTTTGTTTAGGGACCTTTCCAAACTAGTTTTGCAATGACTGTACTCCTTATCGTATGTAGGCACTGAAGTCTCTGTTCCTTTAGTTCATGTTTAGCTAATGTTTTGACAGAGATGTCCTTGAATTCCTGCACCTAAGACAAACAAAAACAAATATACACAAGCACATCCACATGCACACTCAAAACCACACACCTCTCCCCATTGTGCAGATTGCTGGATCACTCCTTCAACATTTAGCTGACCTGCACTGAGTTCAGGGCTCAGCCCATGGTAAAAGCTTAGACTCCTCTGGTGTTTTCAGAACATGCATCTTATCTTGAGTATGCATGTGGCTTTCTTAATTTCTCTGGACACATGTGTACTTTTTGTATGTTCTAAGTTCCCAAAGAATCTCCGCCAACTTTTGCTCCTGCATCTTATGTGGTCTATTGTATTTCAATGCACAGTCTTCTGCCCCAGCCATCTGTGCTTTGTCAGTTCACCTTGCACTTTTTTTGAGCAATGACCGCTGCTTTTCCAGACTGTGTTCCAGGTTAGCTAAGACAGAGATAAGCATCTTGTGTCAGTCCTTCAGGTAGCTCCCAGACAGGTTAGAACAGATACACATAATAATCCGAGAGTACGGTCTCTTCTGCTCCCTCCTGAAGCAGGATTGAGGGTCCCATACTAGGAATGGCCTGCTGCTACTTTAAGACTATCACTGCATTAAGACCCCACCACTTTAAGACCACCACTACACTAACAGTGGATGGGGCAAGGGCAAGTAAAAATGCCACAAAGCTTTCCTGCCATTTTCCAATTGCCTCTTCCCTGGTTCAGTATGTGTTTGGTTGCTGTAAATCTTTGCCTGATTTCAGGACTAAGAGAAACTCAAGGAACGCCACAACAAGAAACAGTATAATCAAACTCTCAGATGCCAAAAGACAGAGAAAGAATCTTTACTCCCAAAGGAGAAAGAAAAAACAAATTTGTTACAAAGCAGGGATCCTCAAAAAGATTCATAGCTAATTTCCTATCTGAAACCACGGAAGCAAGAGGCCAGACATATTTAAAGTGCTGAAAGAAAAAAATTGTCCACCAAGAATTCTATATTTGGCCAAACTGGTTTCAAAACTTAGGGAGAAATTAACACATTCCCAGATGAACAAAGGCTGAGGGCGTTTGTTTTACAACTTCCTAACACTGCCCTATGACAAATGCTAAATTGAACCTTCAGGTTGAAATGAAAGGACACTAGCCAGCAACTCGAAGCTGTATAAAGAAATAGAAATCTCCAGTAAAGATAAATACATGGGCAGATACTAAAGCCAGTATTGTGCTACTGGCTTGTAACTCTACTTTTTATTTCTTACATGATTGAAAAAACAAATGCATAAAATAATCATAAATCCATGTTATTGGGCTCACAAAGTATAGAGGTGTAATTTGTGACAACAATAATGTAAGGAGGAGGAATGGAACTGTAGAGGAACAGAGTTTCTGTGTGCTATTGAAGTTGGTTCCAATTCAAATGATATTGGTTGAACTTTAGAAGGGTGAATGTAATCTTCTTGATAACCACAAAGAAAATATCAATAGACTATATGCAAAAAGAAATGAAAAAGGAATCAAGAGTTCACTACAACAAAATCGGCTAAGCACAGAAGAAGTCAGTAATGGAGTAAATGAGGGGCAAAAAATGCATAAGACATACAGAAAACAGCCAGGAAACAGACAGAATTAAGTTCTTCCTCATCAGTAATTTTTGAAAAAGTGGATTAAGCTCTCCAATAAAAAGATAAATATTGGCAGAATGGACCTTAAAAACATCCATAATCCAAGTATATGCTGTCCGCACAAAACTCACTTGATTTCAAGAGACACAAGTTGGTTGAAAGTTAAAGCACAGAATAAAATATCCCATGCAAATAGTAACAAAAAGAAAGAAAGAGAGAGAGAGAAAAAGGAAGGAAGGAAGGAAGGAAGGAAGGAAGGAAGGAAGGAAGGAAGGTAGATCTGGGATGGCTACTGTTAATATCACACAAAATAAACTTTAAATCAAAAACTATCACAAGAGGAAAAGGAGGCCACTATATGTTGATAACAAGTTCAATCTATCAAGAAGATATAACAACTATAAACATATATGTACCAAACATCCCCCAAATATGTGAAGCAGACATTGACAGAATTGAAGGAAGAAATAGATAGTTCTACAATTATAGTTGGAGATCAATACCTTGCTTTCAATAATGGATAACACATCTAGACAGAAGATCGGTAGAGAGGTAGGGGGACTGAATAACACATTTAACCAACTAAACCTAACAGCCATATATAGATCACTCCACTCAACAACAGCAGAATACACATTTTTCTCAAGTACACATGGAACATTCTCCAGGAAAGACCATATGTTACGCCACAATACAAGTACCAATACATTTTTAAGAAACTGAAATCATACAAAGTATCTTCTTTAGCCACAGTGAAATGAAGGTAGAAATCAATAACAGAACCATTGGTAGCCATTTCCCATCATGCCTGCCACACATGATATAAAGCAATGAAGGGAAAAACATACTTGACCATTTAGAAAAGTGGGAAAGAGGACATATCATTGACACAGAGTGTGTGCTGTTTCCCGTTGTCAGGGATAGAAATAAATTAGCATCATTTATTCATTAGTGTGTTAATTTCTTGGTCAATCATTGCGCAGCCAGTGTTTCTGCCTGATGGGAAGATTTCCTATACTCAGTGTTGAGTGGAGACAACCTTGAAAGGGACATTTAAAAGGATTATACTGTGATGGGCCTAGCAGTACCCTTCCTCCTATGCCAGTATTTAGGCTGGGGTATTTCCATGCAGTGTGTACAATCGTAGGCCCCAGGTCACCAGAATTTAGTTGGATTCGTTTTGTTAATACATTCCCTCAGTACTTTGTCTTTTATTTGACTGTTGCATTTACTTCATTCTTTATTATCACTGCGAAACAACTTTGTTTCCTGTTCAGATGCCAAAAAGTGGATATCAATACCTCCTGAGTTTTACACATCACAGGTCTGTTTTACATATCAGAGACAGAGACAGCAACTATTTCCAATGACTTTGAGACATGCTTTGAACATGTGATTAACATGTGGAGTGTTGAAATGTGTGTCGAGCTCATTATACTTGCTCTAAAAGGTTTCAAACTGCAAAGATTTAAAAATCTTTATCTTTGAATAGTTTTCCTGTGCTGTCCCTTTGTGTCAGACTGTTAATGTGCAGTCTGGCACCTTCAAATAATATGGCTTTGTAACCAATTATTTACATGTTGTTTTATCCACAGAGAATCTTTTTTTAATAAATTTATTTATTTTTGGCTGTGTTGGGTGTTTGTTGCTGCACATGGGCTTTCTCTAGTTGGGGCGAGTGGGGGTTACTCTACATTGTGGTGTGTGGGCTCCTCATTGCTGTGCCTTCTCTCGTTGCGGAGCACGGGCTCTAGGCGCTAGGGTTTCAGTAGTTGTGGCAAGCGGGCTTCAGTAGTTGTGGCTCAGTGGCCCTAGAGCACAGGCTCAGTAGTTGTGGCGCACGGGCTTAGTTGCTCCGCGGCATGTGGGATCTTCCCAGACCAGGGCCCGAACCCATGTCCCCTGCACTGGCAGGAGGATTCCCAACCACTGTTCCACCAGGGAAGTCCCCACACAGAGAATCTTAAGGTCAAAACATTCAACTCGATTAACTACACTTCCTCCTGTTCACATTTCCCTCATCTTTTCTTCATCTTCTGTCTATGTTTCCTTGGCCCTGTTTATATTAAGTGCTTTTGCCATTATATTTGATTGTCTGTATTCCGGTGAGTTACCACAATGCTTTATGAGACATGGTAGGATATAAATGCATTTAAGTTATATATATATATATATATATATATATATATATGTAGTTTGCTTGAGTGCAGTGTTTTTTGTTTTCTGCACTGAATTCATTAGCATGGGTCGGTATAAAATGTAGCATAGGTCAATATGTAATTTGTAAACTAATAAGGTCTTAAAAGTGAGGAATTAAGTCTTTTAAATTTAATTATTTATTGTAAAGAGCAGAATAGCATACATAAACAGGTGCCTAAGGAAAATTTGTATTCTAATATGGAACTCTCATGAACACTTTTTTTTTCTTCTAATGGTATGATAGTAGGCCATTTGATTATTTCTATTTTTATGGCTTTAACTTTAGAACAATGAAATATTTGTAAATTTTAAAAAGTATTTTTCTTTATTTGATGTGGGTGGGATACTGGAGAAATGAAAGGTCAAACACCTATTGAGGAATCCATACTTGTCTACATATTGTGTACTTTTATTTCAATAACTGATTTAAAATTCCTAAAAGGATGCTATAATAAGTTATTATGCCATTTTACAGACTGAATTAAGTGAATTTCAGGGAGGTATGAAACTTGCCTAAGGTTATCCAGCTGCCAAGCGGTTGGAGTGAGAATTAAATCCAGGTATACCTATCGCCAAAGTTTCTGCTCAACTCTTTATATCATCCACTTTTAATAGCCAATGCTTTCCTGCTTACAAATATGACTGAGGTTTCCAGATAGTCAACATTCCTTTGTAATCAGATAGAAAACTTACTGTTGATTCTCTAAAGACAATTCCTTTTCCATTAAGTGCCTTTAGTTGTTCAAATAATACTTCCAGACAGTAGTAATCACACAGTTGGAGACTAAGAACAGAACTCAGGGATGTGTCTAGCAGTGAGTAAAGACCAACTGGGCTCACTGATGATATTTACGGTCATTTCCTCTAGACTAACATAATCTTATTAATAAGACCCTAATAATTCACAGTATTGCCCTTGCCTGATTGTTTGTTCTTCTCCCTCTATCACTCTCTCTTTCCCCATATTATTATTATTTTTGGCAATTTTTGGTGAATTAAATTCAGGGATTAGTATTCAGGAGTACTAGTCACAAAAGCAGAGAATCTTAGCTCACCAAAGGAAGAAAATAGAGAAAAAGTATAAATTATATGAATACACACACATACACACATGTGCCAACTATATGCTGCACTTCTCCAAAATCTATTCAGTATCTGCACATTTACTGTATATTAGCAGTAAGACCAGAAATGAGCGTAACGCTCTGTTTACAAGGCACAGCAAACAGACCCAAATATGGAAATTACTAGCAATGAGAATGGGGAAGAAAGACTACAACAAGGAATGTAGATGATATTTTTGTTTCCTAGCTATGATGCCAAATATTGAACTTTCAACATGAGACAAGGAGGCCATAAAAAGTTGTATTAGTTTCCTAGAGCTGCCATGACAAAGTACCAGAGACTGAGGAGGTTAAACAACAGAAATTTACTCACTCACAGGTCTAGAGGCTAGAAATCTGACATAAGGTGTCAGCAGGATTGATTTCTTCTCAAGTATCTCTTCTTGGTTTGTAGATGCCATGTTTTCCTTTTGTCTTCACATGGTCTTCTCTCTGTGCATGTCTGTGTCCTAATATTTTCTTTTTATAAGGACACCAGTCATATTGGATTAAAGCCCACCCATTTGACCTCATTTGACCTCAGTTACCTATTTAAGGGCCTTATCTCCAAATACAGTCATATTACCAGGTATTGGGGGTTAAGATTTCCACATATTAACTTGAGCAGGACACAATTCAGCTGATAATAGAAGATAAGAGTAATTTAAGCAAGTAAGTAACTATTGTTTACAGTGAGTTGCTTAAGGATATGAATTTACTCAAGAAAAACAAGAAGAAATTACATAACACTGTACGTTATACAAAGATATTAAATTAATCATCATAACATCCTGTGAGATGGGCATTAAATTCAGACTAAGCAAGATGAAGCAACTTATCCAGAATTGTATAGTTGGTACTTTCCAGAATTTAAACCAGGTATTTTCCCAGTTCCATTCTACGTTATATATTCATTTCATTATTTGAAATGAATTTTGAGTCTTCATTTTGCTTAGTTTCTGAAGTTACATGGGGATAGAATGGAGTTGGATATTTTCAGTGACATTCACACATGGGGAAGGAAATTGAGTCCAGAAGCTTCAGCAATGTTTCCATGGAGAACACTAACAACAGAACCAGAAACACCGTTATCCTTTTGGTTCAGTGATCTTTCCTGAAGCACTACAAGAATCAATTTTAAGAAGCCCAGTGTTTTCCAAACTTTCACCAATGGGCTCTGTAGGGTCCTCTAACAGTATCTAAGAGACTAACTAGTTTCACATCCCAAGCCACTTAAGACAAGGAGTTCTGATTGTTCTCTGTGAGGAAATCAAGTGACAATCATAGCTGGTGATTTAGGATAGTTTCTTCAGGGCCCAGGCAAAACCTAATACACAGTAATAATCATTGTTAACTGCATCTTTGACAAGGATTAATCAGGTATCAAAGAGGTCTATAAATTGGGAGAAATTATGATCAAAGAGAAACATAGACCACAGATATTTAATTAATGCTCAATTTTTTATGAGTTTAACTTTGGTTAACCTAATTTTCCTTCTTCTAGACAATTTCCAATTCGTCTCCACAAAGAGACCAGAATAATCACCTTCCAATACAAGATTTATTGTGTTGCTTTAATTTAAAGCATACAGTGACTTCTACATTCACTCCACCAAGTTTTGCCAGGAGAGAAAAGGAGACGTGATATTTTGTCTTGAATTAGATATGCCACCATACTTGACTTAGCTCATCCTACTGGAAGCTCTTTGAGGGCAGATTCTACAGTCTTGTCTTACATCCTCTACGGAATCAAGCCAAGGGAATCACACACAGTTACAGCTGGAAAAACATTTGTTCTGGGTTAATACTTTTAGCCTTTACCACCAAGACTTTATCACCAAGACCTATCTTTACAGTCTCGAAACAGGAGACCTTCTTGCCTTCCCTTTTCATATTGACTAGGAAGGTAAAGGGAAGAACTGAGAAGTACCCAAAGTCAGCTAGCAGCCAGCACAGATAAATCATCTGTGGAGATAGTGTTTCTTTCAAAAGATATAAACATAAGAGGAAGTCCTAGTGTTTGAAACAACTGTGCATAATAAAATTCCATGAAAACCTAGAAATCCAGATGCAGATCAGTAACATATTGGTTAAATAAGCTGTTATGTTCATGCAATGGACAAGTGTACATACATTAAGAAGAACGAGATACTCTTTTCTATGAGATTCTCTTTTCACTGAACTCATCAGTGCTGCAAACACAATGTTACATAATACTTTTTCTTTAACATTATATCAGGCATCCTCATCTTGTCCTGCATTTATTGCCAGTGTTACTAAAGTCTATCACTTACCTCTTTCTCTTTTAGACATATAATTTCTTCTTATTTTGGAAGCATTCATCAATCCCTATTTTACTGTTTCTTTTAAATTACAAATGAATATTGAATTTTATAAAATATCTTTTGGGGGATATTTCAAGTGATTGTATACTTTTGCTCTCCTTTGACCTTGTTATATGGTAAATTATATTTTGTTATTTTATATTATGCTATTTATTATATATTGTATTCTGTTTACTAATGACATTTATTATATTATAATTACATTATTTTTAAGGTAGCATTTTGTTTTAGATAGACAAAACAACCAGTGGAATAGGAAGCATCTTAAAATTAGATGCAAGAGCATAAGGGAATTGAGATTAAAATAAAATTCACGTTTTGGATCAGTAGCAAAAATTATTCAACAAAAGTGGGAAAATATGGCTATCATAGAATTACTAAATTCTAGATACAGCAACCTAGTTAAAAGTTAAAAAATAATGAAAGTGTAAAAGTATCAGAAACCTGGGAGACTTGAAATAAATTATTCATGAGGAATATCTTTCTAAGATACAAAGAAAAAAGGATACATTTAATTATATAAGAATTAAAATTTTCCTCATGGCAAAATGCACTACAAAGGTCAGAAAACAAGCAAAAGAAATTGGGAAATATATTTAGAAATGGATATGCCTTCTTTACAACTTTTGAGAGAAGCACATGTTTCTTTTTCCTTTAACCTGTTATGTGGGTATTAATCTATAATGTAAGTGCATGGTTCCTTTCCTTTAACCTGTAATGTGAGATTTAATCTATATGGTAAGTGCATGGTTCCTTTCCTTTCATCTGTAATGTGAGTGTCAACATGGGGCACTGTTTCCAAGCACAGACTTTGGATGTTCCTGTACTGGTCCCGTCACTGACCATCCACAAAAACTTACAAATGTTGCTTTACTTTCCTGGGGGTTAGAGTCTTAGCTAAGAAATGGAAGCAAAATAGAACTTTCCCCCAGGGATGATAGAAGGTTTAAAGGAGTAAATATGTAAGTGACTTGGCACAGTGCCTAGTACAAGAGAGATCAATATAAGTACTTACCAATTTTTTAAAGAGACAGAGGAAAGAAATAAAATGTGGTGATTTCAATCTATTGATATATATTCTTGACATTAAACTACCTTTCATTCATTGGATGACCTAACTTGCTCATGCTTTTTCTTACTCTAGTGAACGTGGGTAGCTAATATCATAGTTTAAAATTTTTCCTTTTATATTTACAAGTAAATTTGACCTGTAAATTTCTTTTTCCTTACAGTCCTAATCTATTTTCAGTATTAGGATTATATAGACTTCATAAGATGAATAAAGGAGCATTCTTCCTTTGCTACTCCCTAGAAGTTTTTCTTTGTTAATATTGATGTTATCTGTTTAACAGAAGTTTGATAGAATTCACCTCCCAAATGATCTGGCCGGGTCTGGTATTTTCTTGGTGAAAGCTTGTAAACTATTGACTTAATTCCTTTACTGGTGCAAGAACTCCAGCTACAATTTCCTCTTGTGTCAGTTTTGGTAAACTTTAGGAGCTAGGAAATTGTCCACTTTACAGAAATGTTCAAATTTACTGGCATTTCATATATTCTCTGTTTGTACTCTCTGCTATAACATTGTCCTGATTCTTTCCGTATATTGTTTACTTACATGTTTGTTTTGCTTAATCAAAGTTTGTTTTTTTTTAATCTTTTCAAAGAATATTCTTTTGACTTACTAAATCACCTCAATGTTATACTTTTTTCTGTTTTATTAAGTTCTGCTCATATCTTTATTGTCTATTTTTCTATGTTCTCAGGGTTTATTGTTTTACTCTTCTGATGTCAATTAAAACACTTGGTTATTAATTTTAATAAATCTTTTGACTTATAAATAGTTGAACTTTTTGAAGGTTCCAGCTTAGTTGTACGTATCTAAGGGTCAGCTCCTCCTCATAGTTGCTGGCCTAAGGCTTAGTTCACCCTATAGCAATGTATATATTGACATTTTTTCCCCTCGACTTTCTGTGTTTTGCTACTTCTCACTTCTCTTTGCAGAGAAGCCCTTTGAAATACCCTTAACTTATTTTACAGCCAATAAGTCTTTAAAATACTGTGTATTTTTTAAGATAAATCAACTTATATAATTAGGCAGGAAATCTGACCTGCCATATTTTTAAAAACAGCATAATTTCACTCTTCTCCACGATTAATCTGCTGTATTACACGACCTTCGAGTTTTTAGCTTTATCAATGACATGTACTTTAAAAATGTTTGAAAGATCCTACCCAGTCTTTTAAAACATCCTTGCTCCTTGTTTCAGTTCTAGTTTTATGTATATTTTCTGCCTGGCACCTGATTATTCCAACATCTGATGGATGGCCTTGGGAATCTAATTCTGCTATTGATTGTTTTTGCTGATTCTCTCCACTTGTAGCTGATTTCTTCATTATTGTGTAAATTTAGATCATGAGCTCACGTTTAGCTAAACTTTATCTGTGGGAACGCTATAGGCCTGTGTTGAAGGTCTACCTCTCCAGAAAGGGTTTAGTTTTGTGTTTGGAATACCACCGATTTGGGAGCATTGTAAGTTAATTTCTTAGCTTCTGTTTGCAAGACCGCAAATAAATTTGCAACCCAAACACTGTGAACACAGATCTGCGGTTCAGAATTCTCAAGATTTCCTACCTGTTTCCTACCCAGAGCAGAGGCCAAGAGAATTTGCTCTTAGTCTCCCTTTGCCAGCAGATATTTTTTTCTCCTGGCACACCCTTTCATTAAAGGTGAAGCCAGGGATAGATAGCTTTAGTTCTAACTTCCCATCTAGTAGGGATGGAGTCTTACCTCCTGCCTCCCATGTGGTCATGGCCATTTAAAAACAAGTCTCTATACCAGGTGTGTCATTCAACTACGGCCTGTATTCCAAATCCAGACAGCTGCCTATTTTTTATGGCCTATGAGCTATGAATAATTTTCACGTTTTAACTGGTAACATTTTAAATGGTTACCTAAGTACCTAAATAATATCCTCAATTTGGCCTCTTTGGTCTACAAAGCCTAAAATATTTGCCATTTGGCTCCATAAAAACAGGATTTCCAGCTTCTGTTCTAAGCTATCAAGATCTTCAATCCACTCTTAATAGAGCTATCACTCTCACACATGGACCACCCTTCCTTCATGGGTCCTGGACATTTCGACTGCACACTTCCAAAATCAACCACGCACTTAAAAATAAGTTGTGTACATTTAACCTAGCATACCTAACCCTTTTCTTTTAGGAGAGTTTTTCAAGTAATCTTGCCCACCTGTATTCTTCAGAACTTCATTAATAATGGCAAAAAACTGGGCTTACCTGGTGGCAGCAGTGGTTGAGAGTCCGCCTGCCGATGCAGGGGACACGGGTTCGTGCCCCGGTCCGGGAAGGTCCCACATGCCGTGGAGCGGCTCGGGCCCAGTGAGCCATGGCCGCTGAGCCTGTGCGTCCGGAGCCTGTGCTCCGCAACGGGAGAGGCCACAACAGTGAGAGGCCTACGTACCAAAAAAAAAACAAACAAAAAACAAAAACAGGCAAAAAATTAAAACAACTTAACATTCAACAAAAATGGCGAAATGTTCATAACAATTATAGAAGCACATACAGTAGAAAACTATAAACTGTTATTGAAAGAGTGAGATATAACTTTTATTCTTAGAGAACTATGTTATTTAGGTCCCTTTTGTTTAAATAAGTGTATTTCTGTGTATGTATGTATACAGTCATGTATTTATATACACATACATTATTTGTACATTTATATAAACATATGAAATACATACGTATACACATACCTTTGATTTATATTTGTATACATACACAGGAATATAATTATATATTATATATTTATATACATTGAACTGAAAACTGGTAGTATACATATATATCGTGTATAAATGTGTGTCTACGTGCATGTGTAGAAAAGCGCGTTGAGAGATATGGAAGCATGAGTTAGACAGGGTTCAAGATTTTAAAAGTAGTTATGTGTAGGTAGTGAGGTTAAGGCCCATTTGATTGAAAATATTGCATATTTTTACATCAATTGTTATGATGACCAGATTCCTATGTAAATAAAATTATAAATAGCTATACATACTCGTATGTGTAATGTATAACTAAAAGATATATAGTTTTATATATGTATTATATTTATACTATATAATACAATTATACTAATACATTATATATTGTGTTCTATAGAATATATTAACTACAGTGTATTATATCAGATAATAATAATTATATATTTATATATTATGATATAATTGTTTTATAATCAATATTACAGGATATATCATATTAATATTATGAACATATTAACCATAGAAATACATTTCATTACTCATATATTTTGTCTATAATATATGCTAGGCAAAAATATATATTAATATAATACATAATTGTTATACACTAATATAAATATTAGTATATTACATTTATACATCAATATAATATTTAATATTGGTATATTTATATTATTTTTAATATATACATAGCTAATGCTCTTTAAAGCCATCTGCTACAAGTAGAATAAGACCAGGAGTATGGCCAAAGCAAATTGTAAAAATATTAGATTACTTATATTCATTTTTATGTCATTCTCCTGGAATCTGCATCTGGCTATTAGAGAGGACACACAGCAAAATCAACAAAAAGTGCCCAGGACATAGGATCCTTTCTTCATTGGAACCTCAAAGGAAACACAGTGCTATTCAGTCCCCCTTCAAAGAGCCAAGAGCAAACCTTGAAGCACCCAGTAAAAGCCAATTCAAACAAAAAAGCTTTTCCACTTAAACTGGAAAACGTTAAGTTCCCAAGAGACCCCCTACATCAACCACTGAAGCTCATTTGGCAGTAAAAACAATAATGTTCACCGAACAACAAGAAACGCAAAACAATAGGTGTTTTACCAAAAACACAAAAAAGCAGCTAATTAGTGTCTTTCCTGTTTGAGAGAAGGGGGTGGGAAGTGGGCAGAAGACCTGATAGGAAAGATAAAAAGAAAAGGAAAAGGAAAATAACAGTTTCCAGTTTGACACTCAAGCTGTCTTCTGCATCCATTTCGTCAAGACCACCAAGTCAATGTGGAGGCTTTTTCCTCCTTCCCTTTTCTTTTCATGAGACCAATCACAAGCAGCACTGCAGATTCCATCCAATTAAGGAATGCTGTTGCCTACAGGTGTGAATGAGCTGTGAGTAAAGTACTGAAGTAGAGGACACCTAAAGTGAAACGTCTTCATGAATGGCCACGTGGCTGAGCAGCAAGTTAACCTTTCATAGATGTGCTAAAGAAGAAGAGTTGGGTTTTATTTTATTTACTTTTCCCTGGACTGTGTTGAATGACTATCATCGACAAGTTCAGGCTACTTTTTGCTGAGGATTAATGCACTGGGAGAGCTGAGAGAACACTGAACGGTAGAGCTGTCTTTTTCTTGACCAGTTCACCTTAGTTTCCCAAACTCTAAGTCTTTCCCTAATTCTTTCTCCTTTTTATTGTAGTAAAATGAACATAACACAAAATTCACCATTTTGATCATTTTACAATTCACTGTACCATTCAGTGGAATTTACTACTGTCACAATGTTGTGCAACTATCACCACTGTCCAACTACAAAACATTTTCATCACCCCAAGAGGAAACATACACCCATTTTGAGGAGTCATTCCCTATTTCCCTCTCTTCCAAACCCCTGGCAACCACTAATGTATAATATTTTCCGTGTGTATGGATTTGCCACTGCTGGACATTTCATATAAATGGAACCATACAATATAGAGCCTTTCGCGCCTGACTTCTTTCACTTAGTTGCATCCATGATGTAGCATGTATCAGTAATCCATTCACTTTTATGGCTGAATTCCCTGATCCTGTTTTCTTCATACTGTTTGAATACAAAATTTAAAATAAGTTGAGAGTGAAGCTCTGTTTTAAGGGCACATCTACGAGGCCAACTCTTTTAAAAAAGGTGAAAAGGGAGATATTGTTGTGAAATGATAATCGTTGAGAAGCCTCAGCCAATTTGATAATGAAAAGTTTGGGAAATGTTGCAAAAAATTATCTGCTTTATATTAAAAGCCTTTTAAGCAAGGATTCAGGAGATTGTCTTTTTCTTGCAGGTAACTTAAATGAGTCAGAAGGAAATAACTGCGCTTTAAAACAGATTTTGAAAGGATTCTATTTATTCTTAATAGACGAATGGGAGTACAGGTAGTTCACATCCAATATGGACTCCCTGTCCAAACACTGTTTATCGTTTTAGCCACCACTATCGAATTATATTTCTTGAGAGTAAGGCAGCTCAATTCCTGCATATTATTTTTTTTTCCTGCATATTACTTTTTAAAATTCATCTATCAAATTATCAAATTCATCAATCCATTAATACAGTATAAACAAGAGATGTTCATGTTTCAGTGCAGTTCAAATATCAGGTATAAAGAACCACCAGCAAGAAAAAGAATCCTATATCTCTTGTCAGAATGTGGTCAGCTCTGGGGTGCTTTGCTAGCTGAAACACACTTTCATTGTTAAGAGGATAGAGGCTGTTTAAGAGGGATGAGAGCCAAAAAATGTTAACTACGTGTATGTGTTAAGAACAGTGCTAGGTTATCTCATATTCTATATCAGCCAAGGCTCACCATTTTACATATGTGAAAAGTGAAGTTAAAAGTGTTTTAGTAGGGCTTCCCTGGTGGTGCAGTGGTTAAGAATCTGCCTTCCAGTGCAGGGGACGCGGGTTTGAGCCCTGGTCCGGGAAGCTCCCACATGCCACGGAGCAACTAAGAGCATGTGCCACAACTACTGAGCCTGCACTCTAGAGCCCGTGAACCACAACTACTGAAGCCCACACACCTAGACCCCGTGTTGAGCAACAAAGAGAAGCCACCACAATGAGAAGCCCGCGCACCGTAAGAAAGAGTAGCCCCCGCTCACCGCAACTAGACAAAGCCCGCACATAGCAAGGAAGAGCCAACGCAGCCAAAAATAAATAAATAAATAAATCTATTTTTTTTAAAAAAGTGTTTTAGTAACTTACTAAAAGGCACGCAATCAGTAAATTTGAGCAAGAATTCAATCCCAAATCTGTCACACTGAAGTTTAAGCTAATACATGAGATTAATAAAAACAGCACTAAATTAAAAGTTCAGAGATATTTTTAATTTCATACTCTTTCACTAACGCTCTTTGGAGATAAAATCATTTCTTTTATATGGGCCTTAGTTTTCACAACTATAATAGTTGGAAGCTTGACTAGATGATCTGTATGTAGTCTTCCAATTCTAAAATGTTCCACTCATTTGGATTCCTACAATAATTGCCCTTGCAATACATGCATGCTGCCACCAAGTAGACGTACAGACTATTAGTTCCTTTTATATCCCTAGTGGGGAGTGCATTTTGACATCCGACTTACCGGTCAATAGTACAACCTGTTAATATAACTATAAAATAACAAAATAATCTGGTATTATTTCCTGTAAAGCAGAAGCTTTACATTGTCTGTGAATCATATCAGAATCACCTGTAGGTTTGTTTTGTTGTGCTTTAACATCTTTATTGGAGTATAATTGCTTTACAATGGTGTGTTAGTTTCTGCTTTATAACACCTGTAGGTTTTTAAACATAGAGGAAATCCATAACCCATTGAATGAGAATCTTCAGAGACAGGACATGGGCATCTGGATTTTTGGGCTCCCATCATCCGTATATTTTACTTTTATTTTATTTTTTGCCTATGTACAATATTTGTCACATCCTCTTGAATCTTTAAATGTTTCTTTTTGTTTTAAAATTTTAGAATATTCCATAATCTTCACCTACTTTTCATAAGGTGTTATCTGTTATGTTTATTCGATCTTGTGCTTCTCCTGGTTGTCTTCTTTTTTTCCTTTTTTTTTTTGGCGGGGGGGGGGGCCCTGCCTCATGGCTTGCAGGATCTTAGTTCCCTGACCGGGAATTGGACCTCAGGGCCCCAGCAGTGAAAGCGCCAAGTTCTAACCACTGGACCACCAGGGAAGTCCCAAGACTTCTGTTTTAAATGACTTTTTTTCCCACTCTAATTCATTCCTGGGATCAGTTTCATGTTTGAACATTAAACCAACCTTGCATTACTAGAATAAAGCTACTTTGATTGTGATATATGATTGTTTTACATACCATGGATACAGTTTGTGCTTCTGTTTACACATTTTGCATGCATGTTCAAAAGAGAAACTGGCCTGTGATTCTATTCTTGTAATATTCTTTTTAGTTTTGATCTGAAGCTTATGTTGGCCTTATAAATATTTTGAGCAATATATACTTTTCTGTTTCCTGGAACATTTTTATGTAAGATTACCAATATTTCTTCCCTAAATATTTGGAAGAATTTACTTGGAAAGCCATTTATCCCTGGAAATCATTTTCTGTAAAGGTACTTAATTATACAAACAACTTCTGCAGTAGATATAGGTTTTTGAGATATGTTTTCTTTCTTGGGTTAGTCTTGTTAGCTTGCATTTTTAAAGAATTTGTCATTTTCGATGAATTTTCAAATTTATAAATATAAAATTATCATAATTTTAACAGCTTTATTGGGATGTAATTTACATACCATAATTTCAACACTTTAATGTATACAATTCAGTGGTTCTCAGTGTAACCACTAAAAGACTTGTGTAAGCATCACAACAATCCAATTTTAGATTTCTGTCCCCCCACAAAAAACCCATTACACATGAACAAGCTTTTTTCAATCTCCTCAACCCTCTCAGCCCTAGGCAACCACTCATCTACTTCCTGTCTCTACAGATTTGCTATTCTGGGCATTTCATATAAATGGGACCGTACAATATGTGATCTTTGGTGAGTGGCTGCTTTTACTTTACATAATGCTTTCATGGTTCATCCATGTTGTAACATGGATCAGTAGATCATTCCTTTCTATAGCTGAATGCTATTCTATTGTATGGATATTCCACATTTTGTTTATTCATTTATCCGGTTGTCATTTGAATTATTTCCACCTTTTGTTTTTAGAAATAGGCTTCTATGAACATTCACGTACAAGCTTTTGTGCAGACATAAGTTTTTATTTCTCTTAGGTATATATTTAGTAGTGGAACTGCTGGGTCATAGGGTAACTCTATGTTTAACACTTGCAGGAACTCTCAAGCTGTTTTGTAAAATGGCCGCACCATTTTACATTCCCACCAGCAATGTATGTGGGTTTCAATCTCTTCTCTTACAGCCTAGCATGTCATCTATGCTGGAAAACGTTTCACATGTAGTTGAGCAGGATGAGTATTTTACTGTTTGGTTGAGTGTTCTGTAAACATTTATTAGGTCTTGTTAATTCATAGTCTCGTCCAAGTCTTCTATATCGTTGTTGATCTTCTGCCTAACTGTTCTATCCATTATTGACTGTGGAGTACTGAAGCCTCTAACTAATGATGTGCAATTATCTATTTCTTCCTTCAATTCTTCATGGATTTTGGTATTTTCTTCTTCATGTATTTTGGTTTTACTTTATTCAGGGCAAATATGGTAAAGATTTTTGTATCTTCCCTTTCTTTATCATAAAATGTTCCTTTTCATATCTAGTAACCTTTTTGTTTGTTTTAAAGTCTATTTTTTCTGGTATTAGTATAGCCACTTCAGCAATGCTTACGGTTGCTATTTGCATGATGTATATTTTTTCATCCTTTTACTTTGTACACATTAGACTTTTGAATCCAAGCAGTGTCTCCTACAGAAAACCTTTTTTAATACCCAGTTCGACAATATCTGCCTTTTGATTGTACTGTTTAATTCATTTACATTTAGTTTTTATTACTGATATGGTAGGATTTATTTATGTCTATCATTTTACCTTTGGTTTTCTACATGTCTCATGTTTTTGTTTTTTTGTTATTGTTGTTGTTCCTCCATTTTCCTTTTATAGTAAGTAGATATTTTCTGCTGTAACATGTAATTCCTTTAATGATTTTTAACCATATTGTTTGAGTAATGGCTGCACTAGGGCTTATGGAATACATCTCAGAATCTCTTCAGATTTTTACTAGGTTCATTCCAGATAGAAACAGAAACTGTACTTTTATAGAGCTGTATGCCTTCCCCTCTTTTTTGTTTTTATTACATTTATATATGTTACATACTTAACAACATATTATTATAATAATTACTTCTCACAAGCTTATTTTTTCAAAGAGTTTAGAGAAGAAAGTTGAGCAAATAAATATTTTTGAGTTTGTCGGGTTAATCTATTTACCATTTCTGGTTCTCTTCCTTTCTTCCTGCAGATTCAGCTTATGATCTACTGTCATTTTTATTCTAACACAGCTTTGTTCTCACTGCCTTCGTTGTGCCATATCATCAAATATATGATATTTTTTTATGTTATATAGAGAACAATCCAAATATAGTCATATTGTTTAGGCACTTACTTTTTAAATTAGTTAAAAGAAGAAAGGAGAAGAAATTTGAAATTACAGTATCTTTTATAATTCCCTACACAACTGCTCTAGTCAGCATTCTTTGTTTTGTTTTTATGGCTTGAGTTACTGTCTGCTATCATTTGAAGAACTTCCACTAGTATTGCTTGTGAAGCCCGTCTGCTAACAATGAACTCACTCAGTTTCTGTTTCTGTTTCTGAGTTATGGTGAAGTATTGATGATAAGTTGTGGAGTGGTAGGAAAAAGTAAAATGCGATGTGCTGTATGATGTATGTTTCACTGAAGTGTCTCGGTCAAATTCTAATGATTTAGGATAGAAATCACATAAAGCAAGCATCACAATTCTCCAGGAATGTTCTGTAGAATGCTAATGTTAATGATGAATATGTGATCCCAAATCTTTCACTTGTATTGACCTTATCTCATTAATTCTTCTCCCAACAATGCCATAACTAGAGTTGAGTTCTAAAGTGTACCTTCCTCTTTTCCAATAGAAATGGTCCCACAATTTCAGAAAGTTCTCAAAGGTGAAAAAGTGCACACGGCGTTTATCACGTTTGCAAATGCCAATGAAAATGCTAAGGTAACACTGTCCAAAATGCAATATTCTTCTGTGAGGCACCCAATTTTAAACAAATACACATATTCTAAATACAGCTTAGATCTGTGACATGTTTTGGCCAATGAAGTGTGAGCAGACATGATGGCCGTCAATGAGCAGCACAGGCCTTAAATGGGCTTGTGCAGTTGGGCTCACCTCTTATGGTTCAGTGAACTTTGTGAGAAGACAGGGCCTGGGAGCTGCGGCCTCACAGTTGGGCTCCAGAGGAAGATGTGTGTTACAGACCTCAAACTGACCCAAAACACGGAGCAAAACCAGCCATCTAGAGGTCTAAAAGAGAGCCACTGCAGCTAGCCAATAGGTCCAAGAAAAATAAATTCTTGTTTATGGAACTGAGTTTTCCGTCGATTTGTTCCAAAGCATTATCACAGCGAGAGCTGACTAACACAACATCCTCCAAATCATTGTTATGTAAATGGCTGCCATCCATGCCTACAAGTAAGGCAACTTGTGTACTCAAACTTGTGAGAGTTCTTGAACTATTCGTGCCTCTCCAACACAATGTACATGGCTAAATTTCCACAAATAAGTTCACTAATATACCACAAAGATCTCCCTAAGCTTTTATTAAATGTAATGCAAAGTTCTTTCTTTTCATTTTCTGCTTCTACATAGTTAAAATGCTTTTTATCAATGTAAAATGGCTCTTACCTTTTGGCTTCTGTCGTGAGAGTCTTTTGAACTCTGAAACACTGTAGGATATCACCTATATATGGAATCTGAAACATACAACAATTGAACAAATATAACAGAAAAGAAGGAGAGTCACCGATATAGAGAACAAACTAATGGTTGCCAGTGCGGAGGGGGAGGAGGGGGCAATACAGGGGTGGGGAAGTGAGAGATGTAAACTACTGGGTGTACGACAGGCTCAAGGATGTACTGTACAACACAGGGAATATAGCCAATATTTGGTAATAACTGTAAATGTAAAGCAACCTTTAAAAAGTATATAAAAATTTTTTAAAAAGAAATCATACTTAAAATTCGAAACAATTTAAATGTCCATCAACAGGAAAATGTACATATAAATTATTGTATTTCCTTACATGGGAATCCTACGTAGTGAGGAAAGTACATGAACTAGACAGATCTTTACGTGTCAGCATGGATGAACCTAGCAAAGATAACGCTAAATAAAGCAAGTAACAAGAGAAAACAAAATAGAATACGATATGCAGTTTAAGAATACTTAAAAATGTAGCCTACATAGAAAGACATCCATGCCACTGATGGAGACCAAGTTCAGAAGAGTGGTTACCCAGAGTCAGCTGGGGCGTGGCTGTGTTTGGGAAAGTGGTCACACCAGAGACTCTTCAACAGGAATGCTAATGTTTCACTTCACACGCTGCCTGGAGGACGGAGGAGTGTCTGCGATGTTATAATGTGAGCACGCTGCATGTAAAAGCCATTGCTGACCATATCTAGGGGAACTGATGCGTGGGAGCTGGTAGTGGGTGGAGGCATCCAGAAGGTGGTGGTAGAAGAGGAACATTGTACACGTAACGCCTAAGGCCTGACCAGAGGACGACCACTGCTCTAGAAACTGGACACAAATCCAACTTCTACGGCCAATCTTAGAAGACAAACTGAGGCATATTTAAAATTTTAACACTTTATGTGCGCAAAAATAGATTCAATTCACGCACCACAAAGCGGAAGAGGTGAGGAGCACTCCAGCCACAGGAGCTGCAGAGATGTTTATTTTAAAAGGGCAGAAGCAAAGCAAGGAAACGAGTGATTTGCTATGGCTTTAACGCCTAGTTGGTGGTTTGTGACTGGGTGTCCTCAGCGGTGTTCGTCACCCTGAGGCGCCGACAGGCTTAGATTTGGGTTGGTTTAAGTAGGCGGCCGCATCGCTAGAGCCACCGCAGGCTAACGGCCTCCTTGCAGGGTTAATTTACTAACACCAATTGTCTGAGTCCTTCCTCTTACTCAGTCACTTCACTTCCTACGCCTCACTTTCTCTTCTCTAAAGTGGATATTCAGTAGTAAATTCTCTGTGGAGATGTCAGTACAAAACAAAGTGATTACTAGGAACCACGATCATGTCCTGAATGCACGGAACACGTCACCGTTTGCCAACCACCGTGTCAAGTCAGCAGAAACGACAGAAATTAAGAGCTCTCCGCAGAAATTCACACACCCGTGCACCAGGTAAGGGACCACAGGCAGACGTCCACTCAGCCTTTCCTGTGTCCCTCACGGACTTCACGCTCTCTCCTGGGCGGGGCGAGCACAGACACTTAGCGGGAGTTTAACTACTTTTAAAATGCGCTGATACAACCAAGTCTCACTTTTGTTTGGATCAGTCAGCAAACGCTTTTTGGAAACCCCAAATTCTCCACACCTCCTACCTTTCGCGCTGCCATAGTCTCGAAGCTGCCGACACCGCTCCTCAGGCCGCGTCGTCAAAGGAGGCGGGTCTGCGTGCTGCTCCTCAGGCCGCGTCGTCAAGGGAGGCGGGTCTGCGTGCGGACGCACGGCGAGCGCGCGGAAGTCCTCGAGCCCCGCCCCCACGGGCCCGCCGGGAGGCTTAAACCGCAACTGCGCAGCTCGGGAGGGCGTTGATTCCCGCGCCAACACCAGGCCGCGCGTGGGCTCCGGAGCGCGGCATGGAGGGGCCGGCCTAGCTGGGGCCCGCGCCAACACCAGGCCGCGCGTGGGCTCCGGAGCGCGGCATGGAGGACCCGGCCTAGCTGGGGCACCATGTCTTCTGGCTGCGACGCTAGTCCTGCGCACGATGCGGGGTCGCACCGCCGGGCGGTGGGCGCCCGAGGGGCGGGGAGGCGAGCCGGGACCCACAGGAGGATGTGGGCATCCTGTCTGCAGCCAGCGTCCCCGAGGCCGCGCTCAGACCATGAACACTTGGTGAAGCTGCGCCCGGACAGCGCGTCCGACTCCTTCTCGCGCTCTGAGGACCTGTGCGCGCTGCAGGACTCGGTGCCTCTGCCCTCCGTGCGGGCTTCCCTGAGGGAGGGCCTGCTGGACTTAATGCCGACTGCCGTCGCGGGTAGACTGGGCGCCGCTCCTGAGCACCCTCTGCCCCTGAGCTGTATCCAGAGCTTCTTCCAGCCGTGGCTTGTCGAGACAGGTTTGTACTTCCGGCTTCCAGGGGCCCTCGTGTGGGCGCTGAGAAGCGGGGTTTTATATGGTTAAAGGTGGAGGGTGGGCACTAGAACCGGTGCCCAGTGCCCGGGTGTACGTGCACTAGACGGGGCGTGCGGCCTAGGACTCCTGCCAGCTCGGTGACCCCGGCCGAGTGCCTTAAGGCTTCAAGGTCTCAGTGTTCTCATCTGTAGCATGGGCTTCACAGGACCCAGCCTCCGTGGCGGTTACAAGGATGCACTGTGTTAATGCTTCTAGACTCTACAAAGTAGAACACTTAGCACAGTTTGGAGCATCGTTAATTGTTGCACAGATGTTACCTGGTCTGTTGAGTGACTTTGCCTGGTACGCACCAAAGCGATTAGGAAATGGATATATCCCAGCTTCATTTCCTTTCCATTCAAACAGGGCTCAGGAAAAAAAAATTTTTTTCAATAGGTGTATCATATATAGTGGAAAGAGCAGCGGTGTGAAGGCAGTTAGGGTTTGAATTCCAGGGCTTATGCTCTCTGTGGCCTGGACAGGTTTCTTTTGCACTACAATCCCCACACTTGTAAAATGACATTAAAAACCACTCTTTCTGTGGGTTCTTAGAATTAATTAAGCAGGTTATGTGTGTAAAGTATCCTGGCACTTGAATGAGTTGTCAGAACCAAGGGCTGCTGGAGACGATGCTTTTGCCCTAGGTAATCTTGCCTTCTACTGGGCAGCAAGTAAACACAAGCACAGGAGTCAGTGCTCTGGAAGAAGTGAGTTCTGCTGCTACAGAGCACAGAATCTCTTTTTTCTTTGATTTAATTTTTATTCTATATTGGAGGATAGTTGATTTACAATATTGTGTTAGTTTCAGGTGTACAGTAAAGTGATTCAGTTATACATATATCCATTCCTTTTCAGATTCTTTTCCCGTACAGTTTGTTACAGGATATGGAGTAGAGGTCCCTGTGCTATGCAGTAGGTCCTTGTTGATTATTTTATATATAGTCGTGTGTATATGTTAATGCCAAACTCCTAATGTATCCCTCCCCGCCATCTTTCCCCTTTGCAGAGCACAGAAACTTGGAAGGGAAAGTTCAGGGTAGGATTCTTGCAGGAAGGGCCGTCCTTTCTAAGGATGTGTAGAAGCTCCTGGGGTGGCAGGAGAAAGCAGTGTGTGTTGAAGTTTGAGAAATGTAGGAAAATATGGCAAAACTAATGTACAGGGCTGGAACTCAGGGTTTGGGAAAGAAATGAGAGTCGATACTGAAAACTTAGTGGGGCCCAACAGAAAGGCGCCTTGTTTGTCCTGTCAGAAGTTTGGATGTTTATCCTGAAGGCTGCGGGAAACACCAAAGAACAGTGACATGGAATTCTGGTTTAGAGGCTCACTTGGACCTCCATGTGGAAGGCAGTTGATTGGGTGCAGGGTGAACTGTAATCTAAGGGTCCCACTTAAGTTATAAAAGGTGGGACCGGGTTTTGCAGATCTGAGAGAGAATGGGTGAGGCCTGGTGACCAGTTAGAAAAGGGAGGGCAGCAAGCGTGGGTGACAGTTCACAGCTGCATCTTTTTGAGAATACAGAGCACAGTAGAAAGGGATTGGGGGTGGCGAGAGGATCTTACTTCATCTTCAGTGCTTTAGAGGGGCCTGGTAGACAGGTCTGGGCCCAAGGTACAGATGTGGGCTTTTGGGAGGACAGGTGTTTGAAGGCATGGTAGAGACTTAGGTTATCCACAAGAATATCCAAAGAATCATAGGTCTGAGAGTTGTTTTAAGTGAGTATATTTGAGGATGTTTATAAGCTGAGAGAAAGTAGCCAACAGAGGAAGGGTGTAAAGATCTAGGAGAGGAAGTGATTGTTCATTTGTTTTTGAAAAGCTGAACACTTGTCGTGTGCCTGGCCCGTTTCTAGGATCTGGGGTTCACACCATCTGTTATCTCTTCTGCAAGGACAGTTCAATTCATCCCCCGGTGAACAGAAGTCAGATTATTCTTTGCATCCCATTCAGGTGTAAGAACTGTTTTGTACCTCTGAAGGGAAGCAAGCTCTATCCTTTGGTCACCTGCTGATGATAATAGCATTGGCTGAGACCTGACCATTTACAACGAAGGCACTTCTGTAGGTAATAGGTTCCAGGAGGGCCTGAACTGAGTATGTCTGTTTCAGCATTTAGCATCGTCTAGCATCTGAGAGGCCGGTACATTATAGGCATATAGTAGACTTAAAAATGAATATTTGTGGATTGTCTGAATGAGTGGATGTGTGTGATTCATATCCTATTTGCAGGTCCTATGCCCTGCAATGGATTTTCAGTGTCAGGTTGTGAAAGTATTTATGACGGGGATTGGCATTGTTCCCTATCTAATGGATAAAGATTACACATGAAAGGACTTTACACTGACATCCCAAAAGCCTCATAGGAATTACTTAACAAAAAAATAAAATTGGATTCTGTATAATTTCTAATTTGTAAGCTGGCCAGAACACTGGTATTTCAGCCAGTCCTCTGGTAGTTCCGATGACGTCCCCATGATCACCCAGGCATAATCAGAATGGCTTTAGGATTTGAGAGCCAAAATGTTCCTCAGTATTTACTGCTTTGCTAGTCCATTTAAGAAAATGGACTATTGAAAAAATAGCTTCAGACACAGTATGGCATTTTATGATTTAGCATGAAATCTGAGAAATATAGAGGTTATCTGAAGCCTGCAATGGTAAAGTTCCCTCTGCTATTGAAGTTATTGTCTTTAAACAAAGATTCTACATCACTAATGCTATATATATTTTTTTTATGATATTCAGGTTAATTTCCTGTTCTCTCTAAGGAAGTAATTGGTTGCTTGGTATGAGAGATGGTGTGGCTTCCAAAGGTGAAAAGTATTATTTTGTTGTACTTTCCAGCTACCTAAGGATGGGAGAGGCCCAGGACACTGCAGTCAGTATATTATGTGGAGCACGTTATATTGTGGTTTATTTATGAACTTTTACATGTTTATTTTCTTTTTTGCGGTACGCGGGCCTCTCACTGTTGCGGCCTCTCCCGTTGCGTAGCACAGGCTCCGGACGCGCAGGCTCAGTGGCCATGGCTCACGGACCTAGCCACTCCGCGGCATGTGGGATCTTCCCGGACTGGGGCACGAACCCGTGTCCCCTGCATCAGCAGGCAGACTCTCAACAACTGCACCGGAAGGGAAAACCACATGTTTATTTTCTATGCAAGTTTGAGTGCTCCTTTTTGAGTTTTGGTAGATAAGTGTTTTGTAACTCTGGAATACTTGGAGTTATATATATATATATATAACTTATATATATATTTTTAACGTAGTAGTTAAAGCCGTGGAGAGTGTACTAGTCTACCTAGGTTCAAATTCTGGCTTTACCCTATGACTTCCCTGTGGCTTCCTCTGCTCACCTATTAAAAAGGAGGATAATAAGACTGCTGTGGTGAGTTACATACTAAGTGCTATTTAAGCATTTGCTATAATGATCATGTATACTCGAAGGCAAGGAACTTGCCCCTTGATCGTCTCTGTATTCCTAGTGTTTAAGAATTCCTAGTGCTTTCCTAGTGCATTGTGTTAGGATAGAGATAGCTCAGTATAGTTCTTCTCACTATAAAGTACTATTACGTTGAAAGTCTTTGCTTATGTACTAATAATCTATGACATATCTGCTGAGGACAAGGAAAGGAATAGTTTTAAAACTGCAATGGATAACAAAGATTGTATGATGTAATGCCTTTATTATGTAATTATAAAACTAACAAATGATCATGGTAGAAAATTTGAAAAACTCCTAGACAAAAGAGAGGTCAACAAAACTTGGAGTAACTTTCAGAGTGTAGAGTTGTCCATGAATATTAGTGCTTTCATATTTTCTAGGACTTTAAGTAGACTCTGCTTCTTAAGAGTCTATTCCTGATATTTTATTTTAATGATGTTTTCATCATGGGGACACACACACACACACAGAAATCTGTTAAAAAAAAGAAAGAAAGACATGTAAATCACTGATGTTTCAGATAGCCACATGAAAGAAAGTGAGAAAGGTCAACAAGCTGAAAGAATGTGGAGTAGCATCTCCTTAATTGCTTACATAACTCTGATAATTACCTGTTTGTGGATAAAGTAATTAATGGGGAATCTAATTCAAGAAAAATGTATGAACTGCAAGCCTTCTGGAAGCCAAGTATTTCTTTCCACAAAAGGTTACTTTCCATGGCTGTGCTTCCTTATTAGCAGACAGGGAAAGAGTATTGTATGGCAAAGGATCTTCCTGAAGGAGGGTGCTTCCCACACTGATTGTCATAAATGACTTCGGAATTACTGTTGCTCTATTACCAAAATCTTAAACTAGGATACTTTTGACAAATGCGGTCCTTAGTTAAGTTTTAGAGCTACAAACTGTCAGATGGCTCTGAAATAACAATTATCTGGCTATTCTTCAGGGTGATCACAATATGGTAATGACCTTGAGGTATCACTAAAAAGCAGGAAGGTGTGAGTCTTCCTTTGGTGCCAGAGTGAAATGCGAGTTGGAGTTGGAGTTGGAAAAGAGGCCCACAACCAAGTGATAGAGAAGGAAATGTGAGGTCATTGGTGAAAAACCAGGTTGAAGTTAAGGTGAAGAGGCATGAGGAAATGGTCAACGGTTACAGTATTACAAGGATCATCAAGAAGCATATCCATGAATGTGGTTTGTATTGCAATCTGCTGAAAAAGAGACAAATATCCTGGCCTGGCCTTCATGGAGATTATATTTTGTTGATTCTGATAATAGATTATTGTTGAAAAGGGCCTCCTATAAATTATAACCATGCAAAGGCAGCAAGATAATTTATTTTTCTTTATGTATGTGTTTCTCATTCCTACTCACTTCTATCTTAGGGGAAGAGAAAATCAGACACACAAAAAATGTCAAGTCTCAGCTATTCCTTTTCAAAATAATTTTTTTCCAAATTCCAGTGGAGGCAATAGGTTAACTGTTAAGATTTGTAAGGCTCAAAAAGCTAGATTTTTACAAAGTGTAGCGAAATTTTATTACATAAATAATAGCTTTGGAAAGAATATATGATGATGTAAATTTGGCAAAAGCTGGTTTTTCTTCCGTGAATGACTTCACTGTGTTGGGAGAAGAGGCAGAGAAGAAATCAAAGTAATTAAACATGGGGTGAGTTTTCCTGATAGGGGACTCTAGTGCTTTAAAATAGACTAGATAATCCTAGGGATAATCTGAGGGTAGAACAGACCAATGCCTCATTTCCAATCTGGTACCCTGGAAGAAAACAGTGTATTTTCTTTGAGGTCTTGAGAGGTTTTTCTTCTGCTTTGTTTTGGTTTTGGTTCATTTTGTAATCAACCTTATTAAGGTATCATTTACATACAATAAAATGCAGACATTTTTAGTCAACGGTTCAGTGACTTTTAATTAATGTATACATTTGTTTAACTACCACCCCCATAAAGATAGATAACAATCCTAAAACCCTAGAAAGTTTCCTCCTAGGCTTTTGCAAAAGTATCCCCATCTCCCACCCCAAGGCCACCACGGATCTGTTTTTTATCTTTAGAGATGACTTTTGCCCAGTTTAGAATTTCATGTAAGTTGAATAATACAGTCGGTGCCCTTTTGATCTGGCTTCACTTGCTCAGCATATGGTTTTTGAGATTCATTCATGTTGGGATGTTTTAAACCAGGACTTTAGCCTGGGTGGCTGATGTTGTCTGAAGGCACCTATAGGTACATCTGAGTCTCTGGCATTGTCACTGTCTGTTCTTGGCTCCGTATTTTCAACTTTACTAAGAAGCAGAAGGTTGAAGTAAGGAAGATCACTGTCAGTATAATGGAGGTGAAGTGGGTTCTGTTATATAATATTCTCAGCATAAGTTGACCTGCTTGGAATCATTGTGTTGATAATCGACAAGGATTCTCTTCCTCCAAAAACCTTGATACTATAAAACTTCTAAAGGACGCTGTCCTAGGACTCTTTTAGTTTTCATTTTTTGGGAAACATTTCTGGAAAATTCAAATGCTCGCAACCTGAAAGAAGCAATTATTCACCTGAAGGCTGACTCTGCTAAAGTTGAGTTGTCCGACCTTTACATGCTGATAGAACCCAAATAGCCTTGCAAAACAATGCTCTCTTATTGGATATAAGCATATAGATTGTTTAAGATGGACGTGTATATGCAGTAAAGTGAAAAAACAAAGAATCTTTGAGTTTCCCTTGCTGGGTTTTTTTATTTTTTCATTTAAGTTTCTATAGCGTATGCTAATAGTTCAGGGAAACCTCAGTTTAGTTTTAGGTCCACTCTATATAAATGTTGAAGTACTCCATACCCACCTTTTTTCTACCTTCCTTCTTTTCTTGCATCTTTCCTTTCTAACTTCTTATAATCCATTATACTTAATCCTGCATTTGCTGAGGTGGCAATTAGTGTAGGGAAATTGAAAGCACTGTGAAATTTTGCTGTTCAGAACGCATGTTGACCAAATTCTATATTGAGAAAAGGTCTGAATTTACCCAGAGTAACCCTTTCTCAGCGTCTTTGAATAAAGGCCATAGAAAGTGGGCTATATATAATATCCTGACAGGTATGTAGAACTCATAGCAATTGCCCTAAAGAGCTTACCTAGCGTAGATGCATGTGAATGCATTTAATGATTGTTTTATTGGCAGCAGTGCCAACATACACAGTTTGTTTTGTTTTATATCATTCTCATTACCTGCTGTTTACCACTGTATACATTGCTAATGGCGTGGTTTCTATGGCTTGTGAATTTCATGGCCAAATAATATGTAATTTATTGCACACTTCAGTGTAGAAGATGGAGACTCCATAACTTTTCGTGTGCTCTTTGCCCCTTTGGAATGTATTACACTGAGATCAGGCAAAGTAATAAATTTATTTGAAATGTACATGATAGCTAAACATCAGTTAGGACTGATGGGCAATATTTCTTCTTCCAGCAACATAACCGTTTTTAAAGACTAAGCCATTGAAGGTGGAGTTACTGAACATGGGACTCGGTTCACTGGGATCCTTCTTAGAAAAATAAAGGACAACTTGAATTGGATTTGTGTGGCTTATTCAAGTAGTAACTAATCAGCTACATCTTGGTGAACTTAATTTGTCACAATCGTTTGGTATTTTATTAACTCTCTTCCCCTTCTTCCCCCAACTCTCACGAGAGCGGATCATGAGTATCTTAAAACATACTAAGTCGTCTTCCATCCCTGTTAATCTAACTACAAAAGCACACCTTCCTTATCCAATGCAACTTACTGTCTTTTAGAGTAGCTGTGGTTTTAATTCTCTACAAAATTAAAACCAGCAAAGAGAAACATTTTCAAGGAGCCACACATTGTAGAGCTTTAGAAAGAAGACTTTAGAATGAAGGGCAACTATATCAATTTATAGCTAAAGCACCTCAGGCCTAAAGTAGGAAGGTAACCATCGAGGTCAGGGAAGGGGTTGAAGATCAGGTTTCAAGCTGAGAAAGAGTCTACAGGAACTCAATCTGAGCAGGTCAAAAACTGAAAGGAAACCACGAATGTTCTGGGAAGGCTGGCATCTGGCCTCCAGTGTGGGATTCAGACGGGGAGTGGGTCCTGGGGGAACTGAGCTTCTGCAGTAGGCAGAGAAGTCCACCTCCCCTCCGGAAAGTGCCACTGACATCAGGGAGTTGAGGGGAAAGAGCAATGAATTCCAGTCCACCTGAGAAAGCAGGCCAGACTGATTAACTCTGAATTTAGGCTTATTTCAGATACTTCTTGAGAAAGAACTTGGACAAGAGCAAGTCCCAGGCAGCCTCTTTTAAATCCATGCCCAGTATTTTCTGGTGGAGCTGCTCAAACCCTCCAAGTGACTCCAGTATTTTAATTTCACTCTGTATTTAATTCCGACAGTTCTATGACTGATTATTTAATGGGCAAATAAGTAGGGTCACAAAAGAGTGTGAATGTATTTTACAGGATGAGGATGGGCGGAGTGGAGCAGTCTGGAATAGGACACCAATAAAAAGGGATCTTGGTAAAGAAGAACGTCTATTAGAAATGGAGAGGAATTCGCAAGGGAATTAGTGCCTGACACCACGCCCTTCTCTCTGCATGTTTAGAAGCTAGTTTCTAATTTTATTTTCATAGGAGATGTGCCTGTGATGAATTGTCTTTTACCTCCACACTATTTATCACATGGACATATTGTGAAGTTTGTGTGAGAGAAAGCAAGTATTAGAATTTGTCTTGCAAGCAGCTATAAGCACTGCCTGGAACAGTCTAGCATAGAAGGAAAAGGAAAGGAAGGTGGAAACAAAGGAGAAAGACAGCTAATGATGCTGGAGTCTCTCACTAGGATTTGTGGTATCTCGTTTTGAAACTAAGTACAGAAAGTCAGAACTTGACTGATTGTTTCTTGATCACGGTTTGTTTTCATTTTTGTTTTTCTCTTTCTGTCTCATCAGTTATTCCAGCCAGTGCCATGTCATTTTCAGTTTCAGTAAGCATGCCTGTCTTGTTTCCATTTGCATTATTCATGCAAACGTTGATTGAACTGATGACCCCGAGTTATCACGGAAACATTAGTTACACCAGTGGATACATTTCTTAATTTTAGAAAAAAATTACCGAGTGAAGGTTAAAATAACTCCTCTTCAATTTGTCATTTAAAAAAACTTCTCCTAACATACAATACCTCATTGCCTAACAATGCCAGATAAATGAAGAATTCCTATGTATTCATGAATGCAGGCTAGTCTGTGTATTTTTTGGCAGGTATGACCGTTACCGAGGGTAATGGCCTTGTTTGCTGGCCATGTCCTGTCTCCTAGAAAGTTGTACTTTCTGTTTTCTTTCAGTTGGTCCATTGGATATCAGAGGTGAATTTATAAAACTATACTTCCCTTTACACTTACTTTGTTTTGTTTTGTTTTGTTTTACTTGAAGTATAGTTGATTGACAATGTTGTGTTTCAGGTGTACCGCCAAGAGATTCAGATATATATATTTCTTTTTCAGATCCGTTTCCTTTATAGGTTATTACAAGGTATTGAATATAGTTGCCTGTGCTATACAGCAGGACCTCGTAGTTTATCTACTTTATACATAGTATACACTTACTTTGTGTGATCCACGCTGGTCAGACCACATAAGTATTTTCACTTCTGATATAATTTTTTCAGGTCCAACCTCAAATCTTTGATGAGAAGATATTTTAAAATAAGTTCAGCGTGTGTGTGCTCTAAATCCAACAGTAGTTATTAGAGATATGATTTTGCACTAGGTATTCCTCTCTTTTTTGTTCTTGGCCAACCAATTGAAAATTAGTCTTTATTTTCTGGTTGGTTTGCTAGATGTTTATGACTATAATAAAAGTGTTAAATTTTCTCTCCTATCTTAAAGCACAATCTGAATTAGCAATGGATATTGTGCTATACATAGGGGCTGTGATATAAATATAGTTTCTAACTTCAAAAACATAGCCTAGAAGGGAACACAGACACATATGCAGCAATCATGGCACTGCATCTGTTTACTAAGTGAAATAGTACTGAGATGCATAAAGTGCTAGCAAGCCTTGAACAGCCAAATCATCTTCAGAAATAGATGCACAGTTCTTTAAAATATTCTTAACATTTTTCCAGCTACATGTAGAATATAACTTAGCATAAAAACGGTATGGGTTTAAGGATATGGGGGGGGAAGGTTAAGCTGTGACAAAGTGAGAGAGTGGCATGGACAGATATACACTACCAAACGTAAAATAGATAGCTAGTGGGAAGCAGCCGCTTAGCACAGGGAGATCAGCTTGGTGTTTTGTGACCACCTGGATGGGTGGGATAGGGAGGGTGGGAGGGAGACAAAAGAGGGAGGGGTTATGGGGATGTATGTATATGTATAGCTGATTCACTTTGTTATATAGCAGAAACTAACACACCATTGTAAAGCAATTATACTCCAATAAGGACGTTAAAAATAAATAAATAAGTAAAAGAAGACTGACTCATCCAATTAAAAGAAAAAAAGAAATTCTTTTGTCCTGGATTCAAGAGAAGGGATGAAGTAAAAGGATGAGGAAGAACAAGAAGAGGAAATGTGAGTGTGGAGAGGGTAGGAGGAAGAGCAGAAGGCAAATAAGTGTATGTGCTTCCCTTGCCATCCCTGACTTTTTTTTTTTTTTTTTTTTTTTTCGCTTCAGGAAAACCGAAAAGCCAGAGAAGAGCACGGAGGTGGTCACCACTGCATGTGAACAAAAAGGTGGAGAGAAGAGAATGGTGGTAATCTGGGCAGGCAACTGGAGGATGACCTGAGTGCATCTCGCCAGGGAACGGTTCCTGTTCCATAGAAGCCCTGAATATGCCAGGCTCTTATGTTTAGATGGGGGGCCGAAGGCGTCTCTGGGGTCACCACATACATCACTCCTGGAGGTGGTGTTCACATTGTGTTCTTTGTAAAGAGTGTCCCTGGTGAGGTTCAACATCTCCCTCTGCAGGACCCAGCCTTGCCCTCCCAACCCGCCGAGGTCAGCAGGCAACATCCCCAGTAAATCACCAGGTGTGGTGAGATATCTGGAGTGGCCCTGGTACCCCCCAGTTCAGGCGTCCTGGGGAAAGGGTGAGGAGGACAGAGGCACCGGGGCTTCTTCTCACGCAAGCAGACAGCTCACCCGGCCCAGCGCTGCTGCATCCCTGTGGGCACGCGGTAGCCCTGGCATCCGGTAGGGGACACTGCAGGATCCACACCTGGCTGGGATTTGCCCACCCCCTGGGGACCCCGCAGCCTCTGTGGAGCCCCACTGAAGGGCCTGGGTCACCTCATGGCACCATTTCTCAACCTGAGGTTCTATAGATTTTCCATAGATGTGTAAACATTGAATACAACACACACACAAAATGAAGGCAATTCAAAGCAATGCTAATTTAGGATGAGTTAAAGGGCCAGGATTCCAAATTAATTATGACCTTATAATTAAATACTAAATACATCTGGTTTTATTACACGCTGAAAAACAGTGTCTTCTATAAAGTTTTCATGTTGGGATATAGCAAAGCTATAAAATTTATGATTCTATGACCACAGCATCAGGATATTTTTAAATTAAAAAGCACAGGCAAGTTTGGCTGGGGTGTTAAAGAAAGAAAAATGATTATTAGGGGAAAAGGGAACATTGCAGTTCTCTGCCCACTTCCACTGTGCTGGTCTCATGATGGGCCGTGTTGCGTGTGGGCTGGAGGGACAGGGTCACTACTCCCACCTGTGTCATCAGACCTCCCACTCCTCACAGCGCCCAGGTGGGAGGGACCCACACTTTTCACCCTGGAGCCCCAGAGCCTCCCCTTTCCTCTGCATCACTTTCACTGTTCAGGAGACCAGTCACTTGAACGCCGCCCGGCCAAATGCCCAGGTTAAATCGCCCCTGTAGGACAGGTCTCTCTGCTACCAGAACACACTTGGCAAAGAGCAGCAAACAGGCCCCAGTGCCCTGGGGATGTGAGCCCTGGGGATGTCAGGGCCCAAAGTCACTTGCAGGGTCTGAGTAGCCCCCTGGGTCCCACACACCGACCCCAGGGAGCCCACCTCCCCACTGACTCCAGTCCCTGCCTTTGTGTGGCAGGTTCTGGTCTGACACCTGTGACGACTGTGACCTGGAGGCCTCAGCCTGAGACTCAGAGGGGATGGAGCCTGCGCAGCGTCTGGCAGCTTAAATGAGACACGAGGCCAAGGAAGGAGGGCCGCCTCTCTGCTCCCCCTCCGCTCCTGAGTCAGCTAGTGAGTGCCGGTTACTTCCTGTCGGAGCTGTACAGATTTAGCATAAATTTTAGATATAGGTCTTATTTTTAACAGTGAAAGGCTGTTACATCAAGCAAAATTGATCTCCTCCTCGGTTTTTTTTTTTTAAACACTTCTATGTAAAATAACACACAAGTGTAGAAAAGCACCCTCCGCAAAGGGAGGGCTCAGTGAATTACAATGGGCACTGCATTCTGGGGGGCAGTAGTTTTTCCCTCTGTGAAAGCCCAGATGCTTCTGAGAAGCTCCTCTCAGCTTCCTTACTCTGGCCCGACCTCCACAGCGGAAATCCTAAAGGGACTGGATTCTCCCAGCCCTCCAGCACCCTCCACTACTTTCTGATTGTGCTGCCACACTCATTTTGAGTTATTTGTGTGTAAATCACTGCACTTGGAATATACGTGGAGTAACTGATTTCATTCTTATAACCGAATAAGTTAGCACTTATTCTTCTCCCCTTCTACAGGGGGCAGCCAGGGTGCTGGGGACATCCTGTATATTGAACTGGGTGTTGGTAACAGATGTGTTTATATTTACAAGAAACCATAAAGCTCTACGCTTAAGATCTGTGCCCTGTACAATACACCAAGTAAACTTCAATTAGAAAGAGATGCCAAAAAATTTCCCCACAAAACAAACTTCAGGGCCCGGTGGCTTCCTCTGATTTCTACCAAACATTTAAGACAGAAACGATGCCTGTCACCTACACACTCTTCCAGAGAACAGATACAGAGGGAACACACCCACACTGCTTTCATCGGACCAGGAGAATACTGATGTCGTACCCGCAGCAGATATTACAGGACAGGAGAAATTACAGGCTAAAGACTTCTGAATGTCGATGTCAAAATCCAAAAGCAAATATTAGCAGTCTAAATCTAGAGGTTTTCAGAAAGGAAGGAAACGGATTTCGTGGCGGTATTTCCAATGGTTGATGTGGACAGGATCACTGGGTGTTTGGGTGCTGCCTGGGAACGTGGAGAGAAGGGACAATGCCATCGGGTTAGTGGAATGAACATTTGGTGACAGAGATTAGGAGGGCCTGGGTCATCCTCAGAAACAGTCCTGGGATGGGGTCTCTAGGCTGTGGCTATGGAGGGGTCCCTCTAGAAGGGCATGGGCCTCTCTCCTGTGCCACTGCAGGGTCTAGGGATGGATGAGGAGTTTGTAGGGGCTGGATTTTGATGAGGAAGGATGAGCAGGGAAGGTGCGCCCTCAGAGCCAGTGCAGCCACGGCCCCTCCCCAGCCAGGCCGTAGCCCAGGCTACTCAGACAGTTGCTCACATCAATAGGCGACAGTGGGGCACGCCAGCTTCACGCACTAAACCACCAAGCACAGCCCAACAGGCCACTGTCCTCATTAATCAGCACTACCTGTGCATCCAGGGCTGGTTGTTGAAGACCAAGCTAATTTGTTTGAGATGTGCCATGTGGGCAACTGGCTTGGAGAGAACAGGGCTCTGAGCCACGTGGAGACAAGCCGACCACTGGTCAGACCACCAGGAGGCTCACCCAGTGTGTGAAGACGCTGAGGGAGGAGGGACGTAGATGGGACCCCCTGATCCTTCAAGGGACCTTCTTTCAGGGATATTTAAGAGCTGTGGGGTCAGGGATCAACATGTAAGGGAGGCAGTGGGTCAGGCTTGGCCCCTCCTGTTGGCTCAGACCCCTCCTGTCCTTGGAGCAACCATGGGGCAGGCAGGAGGATTGGGGGGATGGAGGGAGGGGAGCCCTGGGCTCAGGAGTCCAGAGCACCATCTAGAGGATTCAGGGGTTCAGGGATTTCTGTCCCAGGGAACCAACTACATTCCTGTCCCACATCCATCTGTCATCAGCTTTGCGACTCCGGGAAAGTCACTTAAAATCTCAACACTTTAGTGCCATGTACCATAAAATATGGTTCACAGCACCTGCCATGAGTTCCCCACGGGGCTGATGTGGGGATCACAGGAGATGATGACAGATATTCTTCACAAGCTCTAAAGCATCACACCCATAACCTTCCCCACTCCCCTGCCCTGTGGCATCCAGGTCCCCTCTCTGGAGGCAGCACTACCACATTTCTTGCTTATTCTTCCAGACATTTAATATTTGCACACTTAGGTAGCACTTATGAAGTAACCATCATTTTTCATCAGGGTCTACCTGATTTGCTGTATTAAGCTTCATCATGTAATACTAATAAGTGGGCCCTATTAACATTTCCATTATCACAGAACAAGGAACTGAGGACAGAGGGTCTGCATAACTTTCCCAGGTTCATGTGGCTTCTGGTATGTTTTGAATCCAGACCATCAGGCACCAGCCCCCACTCTGTCGGTCACTGTGCTGTGCTCCCTTTCTGTATTATCTCACTAAATAAAGTCATGTCCCCGTGCAGTCAGCCTGCTGGCTATTTTCAGTGCACACCACATTGCAACACCCTCTTCTCAGCCCAGCTTCGATTCACTTGACTCCCCTAGACTCCCCTAGGAGGCTGGTGAACAAAGAGAACAGACATGTGACCTGGGAATGAATTGACACCTCTGCATGGTCTTCTCCCAGCAACATATCAATAGTTCTCTCAGTTTTTGTTGTGTTTTCCAGGATCATGACTCGGGTACCAAGAAGAAAAGGAAGATTATAAAGGAATGAAACACAGGATGCACAAGAATATCATCTGCGATCAAGATAATCTGACGGCCATCCGCAGCGGTGGTTCAGGCACATCAGAATCAGCATCTGGCCAAACAACAGGGTAGGGACACAAATAGCACCCCCACTAACCACTCCATTGAAGGTACTGTGGAAATAATACCAGCAAGTAGATTCAGGAGAATGGCTGTAGTTTGTACAGCAGAGCCTGGATCTGGCTGAGGGAGGATTGGGCAGGGAAGGTGCCCACTCAGAGCCCGTGCAGCCACTGCCCGCTCTTAGCCAGGCCTTAGTCCAAGCTGCTCAGACGATTGGTCAGTTTCTAGTCAGTGAGACCCTGGGGGCCTGTAAACTTCATCTGTTAAGGCACCAAAACACCAGCCCAGTAGACCCTGTTCCCAGCTAATGAATATTAACTGCTCATCATCCAGGTTTGATCAGTTGAAGATGATGCTAATTCTCTGTGCAACTGTCATGTGGGCAGTTGGTTTGGAATGTCCTGGGTTTTGAGTCAGTTAGGGAGTCAAGTAGACTACTGGTCATTCAGGGTGGTCACCTGACCACCAGGAAGTCTCACTGCAAATCAGCTGCTAGAATCAAGTGCTGAGGGGGAAGGGAGGGGAGATGCACACATATTTGGATACCCCGGTCCATCAGGGGGTCTGCATTTGGGGGAAAGACATTGTATTTGGGGTCAGGGATTGAAACGTAGAGCCAGGAGGTGGGTCCAGATTTGAGCCATTCTCTTGGGCCAGGCACCTCCTCCGAGTACCAGCTGTCTCCCTGCAGCATCCTTGGGGCAGGAGGATGTGGGAAAGGGAGTGAGGAGAGCTCTTGGTTTGTGTATCCAGGGCATGATCTCATGTCCATGTGTTCAGGAATCTCTATCCCTCCCCTGCCTCAGACCCATCACTCATCAGTGTTGTGACTCTGGGCAAGTTACTCAATATGTCTAAATTTCAGTGCCCTGAACCATAAAATATGGATCACAGCCCCTACTCTGCCCACCCCACAGTGCATCACAAGAAATAATATTCTTTCCATGAGCTCTAAAACGACTTACTCATGTCATCAATGTGAAAAAGTAGGCTCTATCCTCCTGTTTGTAGCCTCCTAGGTGCCCTTTCTGGAGACGACCTACTTATTCTTCCAGGCATTTAATACTTGAACATTTGTGTAGGTAGCACTTATGAAGTACCCATCATTTTTCTTCAGGCTTTGTATTTACTAATTTTTAGCCTCAGAACATAATACAAATAAGCAGGTCCTACTAATATTTCCATATCACTGGCCAGGGAACTGAGAAACAGAAGGGCTAAGTAACTAACGTTCCCAGGTACACTCAGCGTTCAAATAGTCTATCTATCTATCTATATCTGAATATGTCACATTTTCTTTATCCATTCACCTGTTGGACACTTAGTTGTTTCGTAGTCTTGCTTTGCCTTATTTATTTTATTTTTTTACACACACTGCATGACATGCGGGCCTTAATTCCCTGACCAGGGATCAAACCCGTGCCCCCTGCAGTGGAAGTGTGGAGTCTTAACCACTGGACCACCAGGGAAGTCCCCTGCTTTGCCTATTTTAGAATCAGATTATTTGTTTTTGTTTGTTTGTTTGTTTGTTGCTATGGAGTTGTTTGAATTCCTTATAGATTTTGGATATTAACCTCTTATCATACATGTGGTTTGCAAATATTTTTTCCCATTCCTAGGTTGCCTTTTCATTTTGTTGATTGTTTCTTTTGCTCTCCAGGAGCTTTTTAGTTTGATGTAGTCCCATTGGTTGCTTTTTGTTTTTGTTGCTTGTGGTTTTGTTGTCATACCCAAAAAATCATCACCAAGACCAATGTTAAGGAGCTTTCTCTTTATGTTCTCTTCTAGGAGTTTTACAGTTTCAGGTCTTACATTTAAGTCTTTAATCCATTTCAAGTTAATTTTTACAAATGGTGTAAGATAGGGGTCCACTTTCTTTGCTTTGCATGTGGGTATCCAGTTTTCCCAACACCATTTACTGAAGAGACTATCTTTTCCCTGTTGAGTATTCTTGGATCCCTGTCAATTAGTTGCCTGTATGTGTGTGGATTTATTTCTTGGCTCTTGATTCTGTTGCATTGGTGTATGTGTCTGTTTTCATGCCAGTACCATACTATTTTGATTACTCTAGCCTTGTAGTATAATTTGAAATCAGGAAAAGTGTTGCCTCCAGCTTTGTTCTTCTTTCTCAGGATTGCTGTGGCTTTTGAAGTCTATTGCAGTTCCATACGAATTTTAGGATTGTTCTTCCTATTTATGTAAAAAATGTCATTGGAATTTTGATAGGGATTTCACTGGATCTGTAGATTGCTTTAGGTTGTATGGACATATACTCTCTGAGTGAGATGTGCATGTAAATGATTTGCCTAAGACTTATTAAAGCAAAACAAAAAAAGTCAAAGAAACTGCTACATTAGAAAATACTAAACGTGTAGAGTATGGGCGGCTGGTGTGTGCTCCTGATGACCCAGCCCCCTCCAGGCCAGAGGGGTGGGTGGGAAGCAGCAATTATAACAGACAAGGATGACCCTCCCTGTTTACCCCTCCCTCTGGGCCCATTTTATTCCGGGCTGGGCTGCATCGTTTAAACTCAAAACACACTTTTAATATAGGGCCCTTGTAGCCATCCTGTTGTGCTACTCTTCACAACCCATGAGCAGGGTCACAGGAAACTGTCAACAGGTCTGGCTTTCCATGTTACCACTCATACAAGCCAGTGCTTTTCCACACTTGATCTACAGATCACAGACACGTGAGGATTATACAAAAGAACAAGAACAAAGCTTTATTATAAGTTTCACATCGAAACAGGGTCCAAACGAGGCCCAGGCTGAGAGGAGGTGGACACTGATGGCCTCGACCCAAAATTATTGGCTCAGGCCAACTTCCTCCTCTTAAACCCCAAGGTAATGAATTCTCCTGGAGGAGAATGACTTGCTCCATGGCCCAGTGGTTTTTTGTCCAGCCAAGCCCTGGGCAGGTGATGAGGGGGCCCTAAGAGCAAGGCTGCACCTTGCTGTACCCACTGCGGAGCTGAGGCTGCTAGGAGTAGAGGCCGGAACCGACACACCCCTAAAGTCAGCCGTGGCTGGGCATGGGCTGTGCCCTCCGCTGGAAGTAGGGGGGCCCTGCCTGGGTGCGCCCCCAGGGATGTGATGTAAGATGGGGGCAGTAGTGCCTCCAAACCCAGGCTTCTTATTAGGGCTGGGTCCCGTGGTCACCATGGGGTGGCTCTGGTGAGGAGGGCCCCAGGAGTTCAGGCCCACGCTGCCGCCATCGCTGTGTGTGGTGCTCGGTGTCCCCCTCGTTCCTGCTGTAATGCTGAGAGCTGCAAACATGCAGCTCAGATCTAGGGCAGCCGCTGTGCTCCCCAAACCCAGCTGTGTGCTGACATGGGTGCCCACGGTGGAATTTGTGGATGATGAACCCCCATAAGATGCTTGTGCAGGACCGCTCAAAGCTGGGAGGCCTGGACCAGAGGCAAAGGCTGGAGCTTTCCGTTTTCTATGGTGGGGAGAGCTGCCACAGGCGGTGGTTCCTTGCTGCTGCCAATCAGGGTTCCCAGGGATGTTAATTAAGATGGGGTCAGTAGTGCCTCCAAACCCAGGCTGCTTCTTAGGGCTGGGTCCCGTGGTCACCATGGGGTGGCTCTGGTGAGGAGGGCCCCAGGAGTTCAGGCCCACGCTGCCCCCATTGCTGTGTTTGGTGCTCGGGGGCCCCCTCTTTCTTGATGTAACGATGAGATCTGCAAACTGCAGCTTAGATCAAGGGCAGCCGCTCTGCTCCCCAAACCCAGCTGTGTGCTGGCATGGGTGCACACGGTGGAATTTGTGGATAATGAACCCCCAGAAGATGTTTCTGCGGGGCTGCCCGAAGCTGGGGGGCCAGGAGCAGAGGCAAAGGCTGGAGCTTTCCGTTTCCTATGGTGGGGAGAGCTGCCACAGGCGGTGGTTCCTCGCTGCTGCCAATCAGGGCTCCCAGGGATGTGACTTAAGATGGGGTCAGTAGTGCCTCCAAACCCAAGCTGCTTCTTAGGGTTGGGTCCCGTGGTCACCATGGGGTGATTCTGGTGAGGAGGGCCCCAGGAGTTCAGGCCCACGCTGCCCCCATTGCTGTGTGTGGTGCTCGGGGGCCCCCTCTTTCTTGATGTAACGATGAGATCTGCAAACAGCAGCTTAGATCAAGGGCAGCCGCTCTGCTCCCCAAACCCAGCTGTGTGCTGGCATGGGCGCCCACGGTGGAATTTGTGGATGATGAACCCCCATAAGATGCTTGTGCAGGACCGCAAAAAGCTGGGAGGCCTGGAGCAGAGGCAAAGGCTGCAGCTTTCCGTTTTCTATGGTGGGGAGAGCTGCCACAGGCGGTGGTTCCTCGCTGCTGCCAATCAGGGCCCCCAGGGATGTGACTTAAGATGGGGTCAGTAGTGCCTCCAAACCCAGGCTTCTTCTTACGACTGGGTCGCGTGGTCACCATGGGGTGGCTCTGGTGAGGAGGGCCCCAGGAGTTCAGGCCCACGCTGCCCCCATCGCTGTGTGTGGTGCTCGGGGGCCCCCTCGTTCCTGCTGTAATGCTGAGAGCTGCAAACATGCAGCTCAGATCTAGGGCAACCGCTCTGCTCCCCAAACCCAGCTGTGTGCTGGCATGGGTGCCCACGGTGGAATTTGTGGATGATGAACCCCCAGAAGATGGTTGTGCGGGTCCCCCGAAGGTGGGGGGCCGGGAGCAGAGGCAAAGGCTGGAGCTTTCCGTTTTCTATGGTGGGGAAAGCTGCCACAGGCGGTGGTTCCTCGCTGCTGCCAATCAGGGCCCCCAGGGATGTGACTTAAGATGGGGGCAGTAGTGCCTCCAAACCCAGGCTTCTTCTTATGACTGGGTCGCGTGGTCACCATGGGGAGGCTCTGGTGAGGAGGGCCCCAGGAGTTCAGGCCCACGCTGCCCCCATCGCTGTGTGTGGTGCTAGGAGGCCCCCTCGTTCCTGCTGTAATGCTGAGAGCTGCAAACATGCAGCTCAGATCAAGGGCAGCCGCTGTGCTCCCCAAACCCAGCTGTGTGCTGGCATGGGTGCCCACGGTGGAATTTGTGGATGATGAACCCCCAGAAGATGCTTGTGCGGGGCCGCCCGAAGCTGGGGGCCTGGAGCATAGGCAAAGGCTGGAGCTTTCCGTTTCCTATGCTGGGGAGAGCTGCGACAGGCGATGGTTCCTCGCTGCTGCCAATCAGGGCTCCCAGGGATGTTAATTAAGATGGGGTCAGTAGTGCCTCCAAACCCAGGCTGCTTCTTAGGGCTGGGTCCCGTGGTCACCATGGGGTGGCTCTGGTGAGGAGGGCCCCAGGAGTTCAGGCCCACGCTGCCCCCATTGCTGTGTGTGGTGCTCGGGGGCCCCCTCTTTCTTGATGTAACGATGAGATCTGCAAACATGCAGCTTAGATCAAGGGCAGCCGCTGTGCTCACCAAACCCAGCTGTGTGCTGGCATGGGTGCCCACGGTGGAATTTGTGGATGATGAACCCCCAGAAGGTGGTTGTGCGGGTCCCCCGAAGGTGGGGGGCCGGGAGCAGAGGCAAAGGCTGGAGCTTTCCGTTTCCTATGCTGGGGAGAGCTGCGACAGGCGGTGGTTCCTCGCTGCTGCCAATCAGGGCCCCCAGGGATGTGACTTAAGATGGGGTCAGTAGTGCCTCCAAACCCAGGCTTCTTCTTACGACTGGGTCGCGTGGTCACCATGGGGTGGCTCTGGTGAGGAGGGCCCCAGGAGTTCAGGCCCACGCTGCCCCCATTGCTGTGTGTGGTGCTCGGGGGCCCCCTCTTTCTTGATGTAACGATGAGATCTGCAAACAGCAGGTTAGATCAAGGGCAGCCGCTCTGCTCCCCAAACCCAGCTGTGTGCTGGCATGGGTGCCCACGGTGGAATTTGTGGATGATGAACCCCCAGAAGATGGTTGTGGGGGGCCGGGAGCAGAGGCAAAGGCTGGAGCTTTCCGTTTCCTGTGCTGGGGAGAGGTGCCACAGGCGGTGGTTCCTCGCTGCTGTCAATCAGGGCCCCCAGGGATGTGACTTAAGATGGGGTCAGTAGTGCCTCCAAACCCAAGCTGCTTCTTAGGGCTGGGTCCCGTGGTCACCATGGGGTGGCTCTGGTGAGGAGAGCCCCAGGAATTCAGTCCCACGCTGCCCCCATTGCTCTGTGTGGTGCTCGGGGGCCCCCTCTTTCTTGATGTAACGATGAGATCTGCAAACATGCAGCTCAGATCATCTAGGGCAACCGCTATGCTCCCCAAACCCAGCTGTGTGATGGCATGGGTGCCCACGGTGGAACTTGTGGATGATGAACCCCCAGAAGATGTTTGTGCGGGGCCGCCCGAAGGTGGGGGGCCTGGATCAGAGGCAAAGGCTTGAGCTTTCCGTTTCCTATGCTGGGGAGAGCTGCCACAGGCGGTGGTTCCTCTCTGCTGCCAATCAGGGCTTCCATGGATGTGACTTATGATGGGGTCAGTAGTGCCTCCAAACCCAGGCTTCTTCTTAGGGCTGGGTCCCGTGGTCACCATGGGGTGGCTCTGGTGAGAAGGGCCCCAGGAGTTCAGGCCCACGCTGCCCCCATTGCTGTGTGTGGTGCTCGGGGGCCCCTTCTTTCTTGATGTAACGATGAGATCTGCAAACATGCAGCTCAGATCATCTAGGGCAGGCGCTCTGCTCCCCAAACCCAGCTGTGTGCTGGCATGGGTGCCCACGGTGGAATTTGTGGATCATGAACCCCCAGAAGATGCTTGTGCGGGGCCGCCCGAATGTGGGGGGCCTGGAGCAGAGGCAAAGGCTGGAGCTTTCCGTTTCCTATGCTGGGGAGAGCTGCCACAGGCGGTGGTTCCTCGCTGCTGCCAATCAGGGCCCCCAGGGATGTGACTTAAGATGGGGTCAGTAGTGCCTCCAAACCCAGGCTTCTTCTTACGACTGAGTCGCGTGGTCACCATGGGGAGGCTCTGGTGAGGAGGGCCCCAGGAGTTCAGGCCCACGCTGCCCCCATCGCTGTGTGTGGTGCTAGGAGGCCCGCTCGTTCCTGCTGTAATGCTGAGAGCTGCAAACATGCAGCTCAGATCTAAGGCAGCCACTGTGCTCCCCAAACCCAGCTGTGTGCTGGCATGGGTGCCCACGGTGGAATTTGTGGATGATGAACCCCCAGAAGATGCTTGTGCGAGGCGGCCCGAACCTGGGGCCCCTGGAGCAGAGGCAAAGACTGGAACTTTCCGTTTCCTATGCTGGGGAGAGCTGCGACAGGCGGTGGTTCCTCGCTGCTGCCAATCAGGGCTCCCAGGGATGTGACTTAAGATGGGGTCAGTAGTGCCTCCAAACCCAGGCTGCTTCGTAGGGCTGGGTCCCGTGGTCACCATGGGGTGGCTCTGGTGAGGAGAGCTCCAGGAATTCAGTCCCACGCTGCCCCCATAGCTGTGTTTGGTGCTCGGGGGCCCCCTCGTTCCTGCTGTAATGCTGAGAGCTGCAAACATGCAGCTCAGATCTAGGGCATCCGCTGTGCTCCGCAATCCCAGCTGTGTGCTGGCATGGGTGCCCACGGTGGAATTTGTGGATGATGAACCCCAGAAGATGCTTGTGCGGGGCTGCCCGAAGCTGGGGGGCCGGGAGCAGAGGCAAAGGCTGGAGCTTTCCGATTCCTATGCTGGGGAGAGCTGCGACAGGCGGTGGTTCCTCGCTGCTGCCAATCAGGGCTCCCAGGGATGTGACTTAAGATGGGGGCAGTAGTGCCTCCAAACCCAGGCTTCTTCTTAGGGCTGGGTCCCGTGGTCACCATGGGGTGGCTGTGGTGAGGAGGGCCCCAGGAGTTCAGGCCCACGCTGCCCCCATTGCTGTGTGTGGTGCTCGGTGTCCCCCTCGTTCCTGCTGTAGTGCTGAGAGCTGCAAACATGCAGCTCAGATCTAGGGCAGCCGCTGTGCTCCCCAAACCCACCTGTGTGCTGGCATGCGTGCCCACGGTGGAATTTGTGGATGATGAACCCCCAGAAGATGCTTGTGCGGGGCGGCCCGAAGCTGGGGGGCCTGGAGCAGAGGCAAAGGCTGGAGCTTTCCGTTTCCTGTGCTGGGGAGAGCTGCGACAGGCGGTGGTTCCTCGCTGCTGTCAATCAGGGCCCCCAGGGATGTGACTTAAGATGGGGTCAGTAGTGCCTCCAAACCCAGGCTTCTTCTTACGACTGGGTCGCGTGGTCACCGTGGGGTGGCTCTGGTGAGGAGGGCCCCAGGAGTTCAGGCCCACGCTGCCCCCGTCGCTGTGTGTGGTGCTAGGAGTCCCCCTCGTTCCTGCTGTAATGCTGAGAGCTGCAAACATGCAACTCAGATCTAAGGCAACCGCTGTGCTCCCGAAACCCACTGTGTGCTGGCATGGGTGCCCACGGTGGAATTTGTGGATGATGAACCCCCAGAAGATGCTTGTGCGGGGCGGCCCGAATCTGGGGGCCCTGGAGCAGAGGCAAAGACTGGAGCTTTCCGTTTCCTATGCTGGGGAGAGCTGCGACAGGCCGTGGTTCCTCGCTGCTGCCAATCAGGGCTCCCAGGGATGTGACTTAAGATGGGGTCAGTAGTGCCTCCAAACCCAGGCTGCTTCTTAGGGCTGGGTCCCGTGATCACCATGGGGTGGCTGTGGTGAGGAGGGCCCCAGGAGTTCAGGCCCACGCTGCCCCCATCGCTGTGTGTGGTGCTCGGGGGCCCCCTCTTTCTTGATGTAACGATGAGATCTGCAAACAGCAGGTTAGATCAAGGGCAGCCGCTCTGCTCCCCAAGCCCAGCTGTGTGCTGGCATGGGTGCCCACGGTGGAATTTGTGGATGATGAACCCCCAGAAGATGGTTGTGGGGGGCCGGGAGCAGAGGCAAAGGCTGGAGCTTTCCGTTTCCTGTGCTGGGGAGAGCTGCCACAGGCGGTGGTTCCTCGCTGCTGCCAATCAGGGCCCCCAGGGATGTGACTTAAGATGGGGTCAGTAGTGCCTTCAAACCCAAGCTGCTTCTTAGGGCTGGGTCCCGTGGTCACCATGGGGTGGCTCAGGTGAGGAGGGCCCCAGGAGTTCAGGCCCACGCTGCCCCCATTGCTGTGTGTGGTGCTCGGGGGCCCCCTCGTTCCTGCTGTAATGCTGAGAGCTGCAAACATGCAGCTCAGATCTAGGGCAGCCGCTGTGCTCCCCAAACCCAGCTGTTTGCTGGCATGGGTGCCCACGGTGGAATTTGTGGATGATGAACCCCCAGAAGATGCTTGTGCGGGGCCGCCCGAAGCTGGGGGCCTGGAGCAGAGGCAAAGGCTGGAGCTTTCCGTTTCCTATGCTGGGGAGAGCTGCGACAGGCGATGGTTCCTCGCTGCTGCCAATCAGGGCTCCCAGGGATGTTAATTAAGATGGGGTCAGTAGTGCCTCCAAACCCAGGCTGCTTCTTAGGGCTGGGTCCCGTGGTCACCATGGGGTGGTTCTGGTGAGGAGGGCCCCAGGAGTTCAGGCCCACGCTGCCCCCATTGCTGTGTGTGGTGCTCGGGGGCCCCCTCTTTCTTGATGTAACGATGAGATCTGCAAACAGCAGGTTAGATCAAGGGCAGCCGCTCTGCTCCCCAAACCCAGCTGTGTGCTGGCATGGGTGCCCACGGTGGAATTTGTGGATGATGAACCCCCAGAAGATGGTTGTGGGGGGCCGGGAGCAGAGGCAAAGGCTGGAGCTTTCCGTTTCCTGTGCTGGGGAGAGCTGCCACAGGCGGTGGTTCCTCGCTGCTGCCAATCAGGGCCCCCAGGGATGTGACTTAAGATGGGGTCAGTAGTGCCTGCAAACCCAGGGTGCTTCTTAGGGCTGGGTCCCGTGGTCACCATGGGGAGGCTCTGGTGAGGAGGGCCCCAGGAGTTCAGGCCCACGCTGCCCCCATCGCTGTGTGTGGTGCTAGGAGGCCCCCTCGTTCCTGCTGTAATGCTGAGAGCTGCAAACATGCAGCTCAGATCTAGGGCAGCCGCTGTGCTCCCCAAGCCCAGCTGTGTGCTGGTATGGGTGCCCACGGTGGAATTTGTGGATGATGAACCCCCAGAAGATGCTTGTGTGGGGCCGCCCGAAGCTGGGGGGCCTGGAGCAGAGGCAAAGGCTGGAGCTTTCCGTTTCCTATGCTGGGTAGAGCTGCGACAGGCGGTGGTTCCTCGCTGCTGCCAATCAGGGCCCCCAGGGATGTGACTTAAGATGGTGTCAGTAGTGCCTGCAAACCCAGGCTGCTTCTTAGGGCTGGGTCCCGTGGTCACCATGGGGAGGCTCTGGTGAGGAGGGCCCCAGGAGTTCAGGCCCACGCTGCCCCCATTGCTGTGTGTGGTGCTCGGGGGCCCCCTCTTTCTTGATGTAACGATGAGATCTGCAAACATGCAGCTCAGATCATCTAGGGCAACCGCTCTGCTCCCCAAACCCAGCTGTGTGCTGGCACTGGTGCCCACGGTGGAATTTGTGGATGATGAACCCCCAGAAGATGTTTGTGCGGGGCGGCCCGAAGCTGGGGGGCCTGGAGCAGAGGCAAAGGCTGGAGCTTTCCGTTTCCTGTGCTGGGGAGAGCTGCGACAGGCGGTGGTTCCTCGCTGCTGCCAATCAGGGCCCCCAGGGATGTGACTTAAGATGGGGTCAGTAGTGCCTCCAAACCCAGGCTTCTTCTTACGACTGGGTCGCGTGGTCACCGTGGGGTGGCTCTGGTGAGGAGGGCCCCAGGAGTTCAGGCCCACGCTGCCCCCATCGCTGTGTGTGGTGCTAGGAGTCCCCCTCGTTCCTGCTGTAATGCTGAGAGCTGCAAACATGCAGCTCAGATCTAAGGCAACCGCTGTGCTCCCGAAACCCACTGTGTGCTGGCATGGGTGCCCACGGTGGAATTTGTGGATGATGAACCCCCAGAAGATGCTTGTGCGGGGCGGCCCGAATCTGGGGGCCCTGGAGCAGAGGCAAAGACTGGAGCTTTCCGTTTCCTATGCTGGGGAGAGCTGCGACAGGCGGTGGTTCCTCGCTGCTGCCAATCAGGGCTCCCAGGGATGTGACTTAAGATGGGGTCAGTCGTGCCTCCAAACCCAGGCTGCTTCTTAGGGCTGGGTCCCGTGATCACCATGGGGTGGCTCTGGTGAGGAGGGCCCCAGGAGTTCAGGCCCACGCTGCCCCCATTGCTGTGTGTGGTGCTCGGGGGCCCCCTCTTTCTTGATGTAACGATGAGATCTGCAAACAGCAGGTTAGATCAAGGGCAGCCGCTCTGCTCCCCAAGCCCAGCTGTGTGCTGGCATGGGTGCCCACGGTGGAATTTGTGGATGATGAACCCCCAGAAGATGGTTGTGGGGGGCCGGGAGCAGAGGCAAAGGCTGGAGCTTTCCGTTTCCTGTGCTGGGGAGAGCTGCCACAGGCGGTGGTTCCTCGCTGCTGCCAATCAGGGCCCCCAGGGATGTGACTTAAGATGGGGTCAGTAGTGCCTCCAAACCCAAGCTGCTTCGTAGGGCTGGGTCCCGTGGTCACCATGGGGTGGCTCTGGTGAGGAGAGCCCCAGGAATTCAGTCCCACGCTGCCCCCATTGCTGTGTTTGGTGCTCGGGGGCCCCCTCGTTCCTGCTGTAATGCTGAGAGCTGCAAACATGCAGCTCAGATCTAGGGCAGCCGCTCTGCTCTCCAAACCCAGCTGTGTGATGGCATGGGTGCCCACGGTGGAATTTGTGGATGATGAACCCCCAGAAGATGCTTGTGCGGGGCTGCCCGAAGCTGGGGGCCCTGGAGCAGAGGCAAAGGCCTGAGCTTTCCGTTTCCTATGCTGTGGAGAGCTGCGACAGGCGGTGGTTCCTCGCTGCTGCCAATCAGGGCCCCCAGGGATGTGACTTAAGATGGGGTCAGTAGTGCCTCCAAACCCAGGCTTCTTCTTATGACTGGGTCGCGTGGTCACCATGGGGAGGCTCTGGTGAGGAGGGCCCCAGGAGTTCAGGCCCACGCTGCCCCCATCGCTGTGTGTGGTGCTAGGAGGCCCCCTCGTTCCTGCTGTAATGCTGAGAGCTGCAAACATGCAGCTCAGATCTAGGGCAGCCGCTGTGCTCCCCAAGCCCAGCTGTGTGCTGGCATGGGTGCCCACGGTGGAATTTGTGGATGATGAACCCCCAGAAGATGCTTGTGTGGGGCCGCCCGAAGCTGGGGGGCCTGGAGCAGAGGCAAAGGTTGCAGCTTTCCGTTTCCTGTGCTGGGGAGAGCTGCGACAGGCGGTGGTTCCTCGCTGCTGCCAATCAGGGCCCCCAGGGATGTGACTTAAGATGGGGTCAGTAGTGCCTCCAAACCCAGGCTTCTTCTTACGACTGGGTCGCGTGGTCACCGTGGGGTGGCTCTGGTGAGGAGGGCCCCAGGAGTTCAGGCCCACGCTGCCCCCGTCGCTGTGTGTGGTGCTAGGAGTCCCCCTCGTTCCTGCTGTAATGCTGAGAGCTGCAAACATGCAGCTCAGATCTAAGGCAACCGCTGTGCTCCCGAAACCCACTGTGTGCTGGCATGGGTGCCCACGGTGGAATTTGTGGATGATGAACCCCCAGAAGATGCTTGTGCGGGGCGGCCCGAATCTGGGGGCCCTGGAGCAGAGGCAAAGACTGGAGCTTTCCGTTTCCTATGCTGGGGAGAGCTGCGACAGGCGGTGGTTCCTCGCTGCTGCCAATCAGGGCTCCCAGGGATGTGACTTAAGATGGGGTCAGTAGTGCCTCCAAACCCAGGCTGCTTCTTAGGGCTGGGTCCCGTGATCACCATGGGGTGGCTCTGGTGAGGAGGGCCCCAGGAGTTCAGGCCCACGCTGCCCCCATCGCTGTGTGTGTTGCTCGGGGGCCCCCTCGTTCCTGCTGTAATGCTGAGAGCTGCAAACATGCAGCTCAGATCTAGGGCAACCGCTCTGCTCCCCAAACCCAGCTGTGTGCTGGCATGGGTGCCCACGGTGGAATTTGTGGATGATGAACCCGCAGAAGATGCTTGTGCGGGGCCGCCCGAAGCTGGGTGGCCTGGAGCAGAGGCAAAGGCCTGAGCTTTCCGTTTCCTATGCTGGGGAGAGCTGCCACAGGCGGTGGTTCCTCGCTGCTGCCAATCAGGGCCCCCAGGGATGTGACTTAAGATGGGGTCAGCAGTGCCTCCAAACCCAGGCTTCTTCTTACGACTGGGTCGCGTGGTCACCATGGGGTGGCTCTGGTGAGGAGGGCCCCAGGAGTTCAGGCCCACGCTGCCCCCATCGCTGTGTGTGGTGCTAGGAGGCCCCCTTGTTCCTGCTGTAATGCTGAGAGCTGCAAACATGCAGCCCAGATCAAGGGCAGCCGCTGTGCTCCCCAAGCCCAGCTGTGTGCTGGCATGGGTGCCCACGGTGGAATTTCTGGATGATGAACCCCCAGAAGATGCTTGTGCGGGGCCGCACGAAGCTGGGGGCCCTGGAGCAGAGGCAAAGTCTGGAGCTTTCCGTTTCCTATGCTGTGGAGAGCTGCGACAGGCGGTGGTTCCTCGCTGCTGCCAATCAGGGTTCCCAGGGATGTTAATTAAGATGGTGTCAGTAGTGCCTCCAAACCCAGGCTGCTTCTTAGGGCTGGGTCCCATGGTCACCATGTGTTGGCTCTGGTGAGGAGGGCCCCAGGAGTTCAGGCCCACGCTGCCCCCATTGCTGTGTTTCGTGCTCGGGGGCCCCCTCTTTCTTGATGTAACGATGAGATTTGCAAACATGCAGCTTAGATCAAGGGCAGCCGATGTGCTCCCCAAACCCAGCTGTGTGCTGGCATGGGTGCACACGGTGGAATTTGTGGATGATGAACCCCCAGAAGATGGTTGTGCGGGTCCCCCGAACGTGGGGGGCCGGGAGCAGAGGCAAAGGCTGGAGCTTTCCGTTTTCTATGGTGGGGAAAGCTGCCACAGGCGGTGGTTCCTCGCTGCTGCCAATCAGGGCCCCCAGGGATGTGACTTAAGATGGGGGCAGTAGTGCCTCCAAACCCAGGCTTCTTCTTATGACTGGGTCGCGTGGTCACCATGGGGAGGCTCTGGTGAGGAGGGCCCCAGGAGTTCAGGCCCACGCTGCCCCCATCGCTGTGTGTGGTGCTAGGAGGCCCCCTCGTTCCTGCTGTAATGCTGAGAGCTGCAAACATGCAGCTCAGATCAAGGGCAGCCGCTGTGCTCCCCAAACCCAGCTGTGTGATGGCATGGGTGCCCATGGTGGAATTTGTGGATGATGAACCCCCAGAAGATGCTTGTGCGGGGCCGCCCGAAGCTGGGGGCCTGGAGCAGAGGCAAAGGCTGGAGCTTTCCGTTTCCTATGCTGGGGAGAGCTGCGACAGGCGATGGTTCCTCGCTGCTGCCAATCAGAGCTCCCAGGGATGTTAATTAAGATGGGGTCAGTAGTGCCTCCAAACCCAGGCTGCTTCTTAGGGCTGGGTCCCGTGGTCACCATGGGGTGGCTCTGGTGAGGAGGGCCCCAGGAGTTCAGGCCCACGCTGCCCCCATTGCTGTGTGTGGTGCTCGGGGGCCCCCTCTTTCTTGATGTAACGATGAGATCTGCAAACATGCAGCTTAGATCAAGGGCAGCCGCTGTGCTCACCAAACCCAGCTGTGTGCTGGCATGGGTGCCCACGGTGGAATTTGTGGATGATGAACCCCCAGAAGGTGGTTGTGCGGGTCCCCCGAAGGTGGGGGGCCGGGAGCAGAGGCAAAGGCTGGAGCTTTCCGTTTCCTATGCTGGGGAGAGCTGCGACAGGCGGTGGTTCCTCGCTGCTGCCAATCAGGGCCCCCAGGGATGTGACTTAAGATGGGGTCAGTAGTGCCTCCAAACCCAGGCTTCTTCTTACGACTGGGTCGCGTGGTCACCATGGGGTGGCTCTGGTGAGGAGGGCCCCAGGAGTTCAGGCCCACGCTGCCCCCATTGCTGTGTGTGGTGCTCGGGGGCCCCCTCTTTCTTGATGTAACGATGAGATCTGCAAACAGCAGGTTAGATCAAGGGCAGCCGCTCTGCTCCCCAAACCCAGCTGTGTGCTGGCATGGGTGCCCACGGTGGAATTTGTGGATGATGAACCCCCAGAAGATGGTTGTGGGGGGCCGGGAGCAGAGGCAAAGGCTGGAGCTTTCCGTTTCCTGTGCTGGGGAGAGCTGCCACAGGCGGTGGTTCCTCGCTGCTGCCAATCAGGGCCCCCAGGGATGTGACTTAAGATGGGGTCAGTAGTGCCTCCAAACCCAAGCTGCTTCGTAGGGGTGGGTCCCGTGGTCACCATGGGGTGGCTCTGGTGAGGAGAGCCCCAGGAATTCAGTCCCACGCTGCCCCCATTGCTGTGTTTGGTGCTCGGGGGCCCCCTCGTTCCTGCTGTAATGCTGAGAGCTGCAAACATGCAGCTCAGATCTAGGGCAGCCGCTCTGCTCCCCAAACCCAGCTGTGTGATGGCATGGGTGCCCACGGTGGAATTTGTGGATGATGAACCCCCAGAAGATGCTTGTGCGGGGTGGCCCGAAGCTGGGGGCCCTGGAGCAGAGGCAAAGGCCTGAGCTTTCCGTTTCCTATGCTGTGGAGAGCTGCGACAGGCGGTGGTTCCTCGCTGCTGCCAATCAGGGCCCCCAGGGATGTGACTTAAGATGGGGTCAGTAGTGCCTCCAAACCCAGGCTTCTTCTTATGACTGGGTCGCGTGGTCACCATGGGGAGGCTCTGGTGAGGAGGGCCCCAGGAGTTCAGGCCCACGCTGCCCCCATCGCTGTGTGTGGTGCTAGGAGGCCCCCTCGTTCCTGCTGTAATGCTGAGAGCTGCAAACATGCAGCTCAGATCTAGGGCAGCCGCTGTGCTCCCCAAGCCCAGCTGTGTGCTGGCATGGGTGCCCACGGTGGAATTTGTGGATGATGAACCCCCAGAAGATGCTTGTGTGGGGCCGCCCGAAGCTGGGGGGCCTGGAGCAGAGGCAAAGGCTGGAGCTTTCCGTTTCCTATGCTGGGTAGAGCTGCGACAGGCGGTGGTTCCTCGCTGCTGCCAATCAGGGCCCCCAGGGATGTGACTTAAGATGGTGTCAGTAGTGCCTCCAAACCGAGGCTGCTTCTTAGGGCTGGGTCCCGTGGTCACCATGGGGAGGCTCTGGTGAGGAGGGCCCCAGGAGTTCAGGCCCACGCTGCCCCCATTGCTGTGTGTGGTGCTCGGGGGCCCCCTCTTTCTTGATGTAACGATGAGATCTGCAAACATGCAGCTCAGATCATCTAGGGCAACCGCTCTGCTCCCCAAACCCAGCTGTGTGCTGGCACTGGTGCCCACGGTGGAATTTGTGGATGATGAACCCCCAGAAGATGTTTGTGCGGGGCGGCCCGAAGCTGGGGGGCCTGGAGCAGAGGCAAAGGCTGGAGCTTTCCGTTTCCTGTGCTGGGGAGAGCTGCGACAGGCGGTGGTTCCTCGCTGCTGCCAATCAGGGCCCCCAGGGATGTGACTTAAGATGGGGTCAGTAGTGCCTCCAAACCCAGGCTTCTTCTTACGACTGGGTCGCGTGGTCACCGTGGGGTGGCTCTGGTGAGGAGGGCCCCAGGAGTTCAGGCCCACGCTGCCCCCATCGCTGTGTGTGGTGCTAGTAGTCCCCCTCGTTCCTGCTGTAATGCTGAGAGCTGCAAACATGCAGCTCAGATCTAAGGCAACCGCTGTGCTCCCGAAACCCATTGTGTGCTGGCATGGGTGCCCACGGTGGAATTTGTGGATGATGAACCCCCAGAAGATGCTTGTGCGGGGCGGCCCGAATCTGGGGGCCCTGGAGCAGAGGCAAAGACTGGAGCTTTCCGTTTCCTATGCTGGGGAGAGCTGCGACAGGCGGTGGTTCCTCGCTGCTGCCAATCAGGGCTCCCAGGGATGTGACTTAAGATGGGGTCAGTCGTGCCTCCAAACCCAGGCTGCTTCTTAGGGCTGGGTCCCGTGATCACCATGGGGTGGCTCTGGTGAGGAGGGCCCCAGGAGTTCAGGCCCACGCTGCCCCCATTGCTGTGTGTGGTGCTCGGGGGCCCCCTCTTTCTTGATGTAACGATGAGATCTGCAAACATGCAGCTTAGATCAAGGGCAGCCGCTCTGCTCCCCAAGCCCAGCTGTGTGCTGGCATGGGTGCCCACGGTGGAATTTGTGGATGATGAACCCCCAGAAGATGGTTGTGGGGGGCCGGGAGCAGAGGCAAAGGCTGGAGCTTTCCGTTTCCTGTGCTGGGGAGAGCTGCCACAGGCGGTGGTTCCTCGCTGCTGCCAATCAGGGCCCCCAGGGATGTGACTTAAGATGGGGTCAGTAGTGCCTCCAAACCCAAGCTGCTTCGTAGGGCTGGGTCCCGTGGTCACCATGGGGTGGCTCTGGTGAGGAGAGCCCCAGGAATTCAGTCCCACGCTGCCCCCATTGCTGTGTTTGGTGCTCGGGGGCCCCCTCGTTCCTGCTGTAATGCTGAGAGCTGCAAACATGCAGCTCAGATCTAGGGCAGCCGCTCTGCTCTCCAAACCCAGCTGTGTGATGGCATGGGTGCCCACGGTGGAATTTGTGGATGATGAACCCCCAGAAGATGCTTGTGCGGGGTGGCCCGAAGCTGGGGGCCCTGGAGCAGAGGCAAAGGCCTGAGCTTTCCGTTTCCTATGCTGTGGAGAGCTGCGACAGGCGGTGGTTCCTCGCTGCTGCCAATCAGGGCCCCCAGGGATGTGACTTAAGATGGGGTCAGTAGTGCCTCCAAACCCAGGCTTCTTCTTATGACTGGGTCGCGTGGTCACCATGGGGAGGCTCTGGTGAGGAGGGCCCCAGGAGTTCAGGCCCACGCTGCCCCCATCGCTGTGTGTGGTGCTAGGAGGCCCCCTCGTTCCTGCTGTAATGCTGAGAGCTGCAAACATGCAGCTCAGATCTAGGGCAGCCGCTGTGCTCCCCAAGCCCAGCTGTGTGCTGGCATGGGTGCCCACGGTGGAATTTGTGGATGATGAACCCCCAGAAGATGCTTGTGTGGGGCCGCCCGAAGCTGGGGGGCCTGGAGCAGAGGCAAAGGTTGCAGCTTTCCGTTTCCTGTGCTGGGGAGAGCTGCGACAGGCGGTGGTTCCTCGCTGCTGCCAATCAGGGCCCCCAGGGATGTGACTTAAGATGGGGTCAGTAGTGCCTCCAAACCCAGGCTTCTTCTTACGACTGGGTCGCGTGGTCACCGTGGGGTGGCTCTGGTGAGGAGGGCCCCAGGAGTTCAGGCCCACGCTGCCCCCGTCGCTGTGTGTGGTGCTAGGAGTCCCCCTCGTTCCTGCTGTAATGCTGAGAGCTGCAAACATGCAGCTCAGATCTAAGGCAACCGCTGTGCTCCCGAAACCCACTGTGTGCTGGCATGGGTGCCCACGGTGGAATTTGTGGATGATGAACCCCCAGAAGATGCTTGTGCGGGGCGGCCCGAATCTGGGGGCCCTGGAGCAGAGGCAAAGACTGGAGCTTTCCGTTTCCTATGCTGGGGAGAGCTGCGACAGGCGGTGGTTCCTCGCTGCTGCCAATCAGGGCTCCCAGGGATGTGACTTAAGATGGGGTCAGTAGTGCCTCCAAACCCAGGCTGCTTCTTAGGGCTGGGTCCCGTGATCACCATGGGGTGGCTCTGGTGAGGAGGGCCCCAGGAGTTCAGGCCCACGCTGCCCCCATCGCTGTGTGTGGTGCTCGGGGGCCCCCTCGTTCCTGCTGTAATGCTGAGAGCTGCAAACATGCAGCTCAGATCTAGGGCAACCGCTCTGCTCCCCAAACCCAGCTGTGTGCTGGCATGGGTGCCCACGGTGGAATTTGTGGATGATGAACCCGCAGAAGATGCTTGTGCGGGGCCGCCCGAAGCTGGGTGGCCTGGAGCAGAGGCAAAGGCCTGAGCTTTCCGTTTCCTATGCTGGGGAGAGCTGCCACAGGCGGTGGTTCCTCGCTGCTGCCAATCAGGGCCCCCAGGGATGTGACTTAAGATGGGGTCAGCAGTGCCTCCAAACCCAGGCTTCTTCTTACGACTGGGTCGCGTGGTCACCATGAAGTGGCTCTGGTGAGGAGGGCCCCAGGAGTTCAGGCCCACGCTGCCCCCATCGCTGTGTGTGGTGCTAGGAGGCCCCCTTGTTCCTGCTGTAATGCTGAGAGCTGCAAACATGCAGCCCAGATCAAGGGCAGCCGCTGTGCTCCCCAAGCCCAGCTGTGTGCTGGCATGGGTGCCCACGGTGGAATTTCTGGATGATGAACCCCCAGAAGATGCTTGTGCGGGGCCGCACGAAGCTGGGGGCCCTGGAGCAGAGGCAAAGTCTGGAGCTTTCCGTTTCCTATGCTGTGGAGAGCTGCGACAGGCGGTGGTTCCTCGCTGCTGCCAATCAGGGTTCCCAGGGATGTTAATTAAGATGGTGTCAGTAGTGCCTCCAAACCCAGGCTGCTTCTTAGGGCTGGGTCCCATGGTCACCATGGGTTGGCTCTGGTGAGGAGGGCCCCAGGAGTTCAGGCCCACGCTGCCCCCATTGCTGTGTTTCGTGCTCGGGGGCCCCCTCTTTCTTGATGTAACGATGAGATTTGCAAACATGCAGCTTAGATCAAGGGCAGCCGATGTGCTCCCCAAACCCAGCTGTGTGCTGGCATGGGTGCACACGGTGGAATTTGTGGATGATGAACCCCCAGAAGATGGTTGTGCGGGTCCCCCGAACGTGGGGGGCCGGGAGCAGAGGCAAAGGCTGGAGCTTTCCGTTTTCTATGGTGGGGAAAGCTGCCACAGGCGGTGGTTCCTCGCTGCTGCCAATCAGGGCCCCCAGGGATGTGACTTAAGATGGGGGCAGTAGTGCCTCCAAACCCAGGCTTCTTCTTATGACTGGGTCGCGTGGTCACCATGGGGAGGCTCTGGTGAGGAGGGCCCCAGGAGTTCAGGCCCACGCTGCCCCCATCGCTGTGTGTGGTGCTAGGAGGCCCCCTCGTTCCTGCTGTAATGCTGAGAGCTGCAAACATGCAGCTCAGATCAAGGGCAGCCGCTGTGCTCCCCAAACCCAGCTGTGTGCTGGCATGGGTGCCCATGGTGGAATTTGTGGATGATGAACCCCCAGAAGATGCTTGTGCGGGGCCGCCCGAAGCTGGGGGCCTGGAGCAGAGGCAAAGGCTGGAGCTTTCCGTTTCCTATGCTGGGTAGAGCTGCGACAGGCGGTGGTTCCTCGCTGCTGCCAATCAGGGCCCCCAGCGATGTGACTTAAGATGGTGTCAGTAGTGCCTCCAAACCCAGGCTGCTTCTTAGGGCTGGGTCCCGTGGTCACCATGGGGAGGCTCTGGTGAGGAGGGCCCCAGGAGTTCAGGCCCACGCTGCCCCCATTGCTGTGTGTGGTGCTCGGGGGCCCCCTCTTTCTTGATGTAACGATGAGATCTGCAAACATGCAGCTCAGATCATCTAGGGCAACCGCTCTGCTCCCCAAACCCAGGTGTGTGCTGGCATGGGTGCCCACGGTGGAATTTGTGGATGATGAACCCCCAGAAGATGCTTGTGGGGGGCCTGGAGGAGAGGCAAAGGCTGGAGCTTTCCGTTTCCTGTGCTGGGGAGAGCTGCCACAGGCGGTGGTTCCTCGCTGCTGCCAATCAGGGCCCCCAGGGATGTGACTTAAGATGGGGTCAGTAGTGCCTCCAAACCCAAGCTGCTTCGTAGGGCTGGGTCCCGTGGTCACCATGGGGTGGCTCTCGTGAGGAGAGCCCAAGGAATTCAGTCCCACGCTGCCCCCATTGCTGTGTTTGGTGCTCGGGGGCCCCCTCGTTCCTGCTGTAATGCTGAGAGCTGCAAACATGCAGCTCAGATCTAGGGCAGCCGCTCTGCTCCCCAAACCCAGCTGTGTGATGGCATGGGTGCCCACGGTGGAATTTGTGGATGATGAACCCCCAGAAGATGCTTGTGCCGGGTGGCCCGAAGCTGGGGGGCCGGGAGCAGAGGCAAAGGCCTGAGCTTTCCGTTTCCTATGCTGTGGAGAGCTGCGACAGGCGGTGGTTCCTCGCTGCTGCCAATCAGGGCCCCCAGGGATGTGACTTAAGATGGGGTCAGTAGTGCCTCCAAACCCAGGCTGCTTCTTAGGGCTGGGTCCCGTGGTCACCATGGGGAGGCTCTGGTGAGGAGGGCCCCAGGAGTTCAGGCCCACGCTGCCCCCATCGCTGTGTGTGGTGCTAGGAGGCCCCCTCGTTCCTGCTGTAATGCTGAGAGCTGCAAACATGCAGCTCAGATCTAGGGCAGCCGCTGTGCTCCCCAAGCCCAGCTGTGTGCTGGCATGGGTGCCCACGGTGGAATTTGTGGATGATGAACCCCCAGAAGATGCTTGTGTGGGGCCGCCCGAAGCTGGGGGGCCTGGAGCAGAGGCAAAGGTTGCAGCTTTCCGTTTCCTGTGCTGGGGAGAGCTGCGACAGGCGGTGGTTCCTCGCTGCTGCCAATCAGGGCCCCCAGGGATGTGACTTAAGATGGGGTCAGTAGTGCCTCCAAACCCAGGCTTCTTCTTACGACTGGGTCGCGTGGTCACCGTGGGGTGGCTCTGGTGAGGAGGGCCCCAGGAGTTCAGGCCCACGCTGCCCCCATCGCTGTGTGTGGTGCTAGGAGTCCCCCTCGTTCCTGCTGTAATGCTGAGAGCTGCAAACATGCAGCTCAGATCTAAGGCAACCGCTGTGCTCCCGAAACCCACTGTGTGCTGGCATGGGTGCCCACGGTGGAATTTGTGGATGATGAACCCCCAGAAGATGCTTGTGCGGGGCGGCCCGAATCTGGGGGCCCTGGAGCAGAGGCAAAGACTGGAGCTTTCCGTTTCCTATGCTGGGGAGAGCTGCGACAGGCGGTGGTTCCTCGCTGCTGCCAATCAGGGCTCCCAGGGATGTGACTTAAGATGGGGTCAGTAGTGCCTCCAAACCCAGGCTGCTTCTTAGGGCTGGGTCCCGTGATCACCATGGGGTGGCTCTGGTGAGGAGGGCCCCAGGAGTTCAGGCCCACGCTGCCCCCATTGCTGTGTGTGGTGCTCGGGGGCCCCCTCTTTCTTGATGTAACGATGAGATCTGCAAACATGCAGCTTAGATCTAAGGGCAAGCCGCTCTGCTCCCCAAACCCAGCTGTGTGCTGGCATGGGTGCCCACGGTGGAATTTGTGGATGATGAACCCCCAGAAGATGGTTGTGCGGGGCGCCCGAAGCTGGGGGGCCTGGAGCAGAGGCAAAGGCTGGAGCTTTCCGTTTCCTGTGCTGGGGAGAGCTGCCGACAGGCGGTGGTTCCTCGCTGCTGCCAATCAGGGCCCCCAGGGATGTGACTTAAGATGGGGTCAGTAGTGCCTCCAAACCCAGGCTTCTTCTTAGGGACTGGATCGCGTGGTCACCATGGGGTGGCTCTGGTGAGGAGGGCCCCAGGAGTTCAGGCCCACGCTGCCCCCATTCGCTGTGTGTGGTGCTAGGAGTCCCCCTCGTTCCTGCTGTAATGCTGAGAGCTGCAAACATGCAGCTCAGATCTAGGGCAGCCGCTGTGCTCCCCAAACCCAGCTGTGTGCTGGCATGGGTGCCCACGGTGGAATTTGTGGATGATGAACCCCCAGAAGATGCTTGTGCGGGGCGGCCCGAAGCTGGGGGCCCTGGAGCAGAGGCAAAGGCTGGAGCTTTCCGTTTCCTAGTGCTGGGGAGAGCTGCGACAGGCGGTGGTTCCTCGCTGCTGCCAATCAGGGCCCCAGGGATGTGACTTAAGATGGGGTCAGTAGTGCCTCCAAACCCAGGCTTCTTCTTAGGGCTGGGTCGCGTGGTCACCATGGGGTGGCTCTGGTGAGGAGGGCCCCAGGAGTTCAGGCCCACGCTGCCCCCATCGCTGTGTGTGGTGCTAGGAGGCCCCCTCGTTCCTGCTGTAATGCTGAGAGCTGCAAACATGCAGCTCAGATCTAAGGGCAGCCGCTGTGCTCCCCAAGCCCAGCTGTGTGCTGGCATGGGTGCCCACGGTGGAATTTGTGGATGATGAACCCCCAGAAGATGCTTGTGTGGGGCCGCCCGAAGCTGGGGGCCTGGAGCAGAGGCAAAGGCTGGAGCTTTCCGTTTCCTATGCTGGGGAGAGCTGCGACAGGCGGTGGTTCCTCGCTGCTGCCAATCAGGGCTCCCAGGGATGTGACTTAAGATGGGGTCAGTAGTGCCTCCAAACCCAGGCTGCTTCTTAGGGCTGGGTCCCGTGGTCACCATGGGGAGGCTCTGGTGAGGAGGGCCCCAGGAGTTCAGGCCCACGCTGCCCCCATTGCTGTGTGTGGTGCTCGGGGGCCCCCTCTTTCCTTGATGTAACGATGAGATCTGCAAACATGCAGCTCAGATCATAGGGCAGCCGCTCTGCTCCCCAAACCCAGCTGTGTGCTGGCATGGGTGCCCACGGTGGAATTTGTGGATGATGAACCCCAGAAGATGGCTTGTGCGGGGGCCCGAAGCTGGGGGCCCTGGAGCAGAGGCAAAGGCTGGAGCTTTCCGTTTCCTATGCTGGGGAGAGCTGCCGACAGGCGGTGGTTCCTCGCTGCTGCCAATCAGGGCCCCCAGGGATGTGACTTAAGATGGGGTCAGTAGTGCCTCCAAACCCAGGCTGCTTCTTAGGGCTGGGTCCCGTGGTCACCATGGGGTGGCTCTGGTGAGGAGGGCCCCAGGAGTTCAGGCCCACGCTGCCCCCATTGCTGTGTTTGGTGCTCGGGGGCCCCCTCGTTCCTGCTGTAATGCTGAGAGCTGCAAACATGCAGCTCAGATCTAGGGCAGCCGCTCTGCTCCCCAAACCCAGCTGTGTGATGGCATGGGTGCCCACGGTGGAATTTGTGGATGATGAACCCCCAGAAGATGCTTGTGCGGGGTGGCCCGAAGCTGGGGGCCTGGAGCAGAGGCAAAGGCTGGAGCTTTCCGTTTCCTATGCTGGGGAGAGCTGCGACAGGCGGTGGTTCCTCGCTGCTGCCAATCAGGGCCCCCAGGGATGTGACTTAAGATGGGGTCAGTAGTGCCTCCAAACCCAGGCTTCTTCTTAGGTCTGGGTCGCGTGGTCACCATGGGGAGGCTCTGGTGAGGAGGGCCCCAGGAGTTCAGGCCCACGCTGCCCCCATCGCTGTGTGTGGTGCTAGGAGGCCCCCTCGTTCCTGCTGTAATGCTGAGAGCTGCAAACATGCAGCTCAGATCTAGGGCAAGCCGCTGTGCTCCCCAAACCCAGCTGTGTGCTGGCATGGGTGCCCACGGTGGAATTTGTGGATGATGAACCCCCAGAAGATGCTTGTGCGGGGCCGCCCGAAGCTGGGGGGCCTGGAGCAGAGGCAAAGGCCTGGAGCTTTCCGTTTCCTATGCTGGGGAGAGCTGCGACAGGCGGTGGTTCCTCGCTGCTGCCAATCAGGGCCCCCAGGGATGTGACTTAAGATGGGGTCAGTAGTGCCTCCAAACCCAGGCTTCTTCTTAGGACTGGGTCGCGTGAGTCACCATGGGGTAGGCTCTGGTGAGGAGGGCCCCAGGAGTTCAGGCCCACGCTGCCCCCATCGCTGTGTGTGGTGCTAGGAGGCCCCCTCTGTTCCTGCTGTAATGCTGAGAGCTGCAAACATGCAGCTCAGATCTAGGGCAAGCCGCTGTGCTCCCCAAAGCCCAGCTGTGTGCTGGCATGGGTGCCCACGGTGGAATTTGTGGATGATGAACCCCCAGAAGATGCTTGTGCGGGGCCGCCCGAAGCTGGGGGCCTGGAGCAGAGGCAAAGGCCTGGAGCTTTCCGTTTCCTATGCTGGGGAGAGCTGCGACAGGCGGTGGTTCCTCGCTGCTGCCAATCAGGGCCCCCAGGGATGTGACTTAAGATGGTGTCAGTAGTGCCTCCAAACCCAGGCTGCTTCTTAGGTCTGGGTCGCGTGGTCACCATGGGGTGGCTCTGGTGAGGAGGGCCCCAGGAGTTCAGGCCCACGCTGCCCCCATCGCTGTGTGTGGTGCTAGGAGGCCCCCTCGTTCCTGCTGTAATGCTGAGAGCTGCAAACATGCAGCTCAGATCTAGGGCAGCCGCTGTGCTCCCCAAGCCCAGCTGTGTGCTGGCATGGGTGCCCACGGTGGAATTTGTGGATGATGAACCCCCAGAAGATGCTTGTGTGGGGCCGCCCGAAGCTGGGGGGCCTGGAGCAGAGGCAAAGGTTGCAGCTTTCCGTTTCCTGTGCTGGGGAGAGCTGCGACAGGCGGTGGTTCCTCGCTGCTGCCAATCAGGGCCCCCAGGGATGTGACTTAAGATGGGGTCAGTAGTGCCTCCAAACCCAGGCTTCTTCTTACGACTGGGTCGCGTGGTCACCGTGGGGTGGCTCTGGTGAGGAGGGCCCCAGGAGTTCAGGCCCACGCTGCCCCCGTCGCTGTGTGTGGTGCTAGGAGTCCCCCTCGTTCCTGCTGTAATGCTGAGAGCTGCAAACATGCAGCTCAGATCTAAGGCAACCGCTGTGCTCCCGAAACCCACTGTGTGCTGGCATGGGTGCCCACGGTGGAATTTGTGGATGATGAACCCCCAGAAGATGCTTGTGCGGGGCGGCCCGAATCTGGGGGCCCTGGAGCAGAGGCAAAGACTGGAGCTTTCCGTTTCCTATGCTGGGGAGAGCTGCGACAGGCGGTGGTTCCTCGCTGCTGCCAATCAGGGCTCCCAGGGATGTGACTTAAGATGGGGTCAGTAGTGCCTCCAAACCCAGGCTGCTTCTTAGGGCTGGGTCCCGTGATCACCATGGGGTGGCTCTGGTGAGGAGGGCCCCAGGAGTTCAGGCCCACGCTGCCCCCATTGCTGTGTGTGGTGCTCGGGGGCCCCCTCTTTCTTGATGTAACGATGAGATCTGCAAACAGCAGGTTAGATCAAGGGCAGCCGCTCTGCTCCCCAAACCCAGCTGTGTGCTGGCATGGGTGCCCACGGTGGAATTTGTGGATGATGAACCCCCAGAAGATGGTTGTGGGGGGCCGGGAGCAGAGGCAAAGGCTGGAGCTTTCCGTTTCCTGTGCTGGGGAGAGCTGCCACAGGCGGTGGTTCCTCGCTGCTGCCAATCAGGGCCCCCAGGGATGTGACTTAAGATGGGGTCAGTAGTGCCTCCAAACCCAGGCTTCTTCGTAGGGCTGGATCGCGTGGTCACCATGGGGAGGCTCTGGTGAGGAGGGCCCCAGGAGTTCAGGCCCACTCTGCCCCCATTGCTGTGTGTGGTGCTCGGTGTCCCCCTCGTTCCTGCTGTAATGCTGAGAGCTGCAAACATGCAGCTCAGATCTAGGGCAGCCGCTCTGCTCTCCAAACCCAGCTGTGTGCTGGCATGTGTGCCCACGGTGGAATTTGTGGATGATGAACCCCCAGAAGATGCTTGTGCGGGGTGGCCCGAAGCTGGGGGCCCTGGAGCAGAGGCAAAGGCCTGAGCTTTCCGTTTCCTATGCTGGGTAGAGCTGCGACAGGCGGTGGTTCCTCGCTGCTGCCAATCAGGGCCCCCAGGGATGTGACTTAAGATGGGGTCAGTAGTGCCTCCAAACCCAGGCTTCTTCTTATGACTGGGTCGCGTGGTCACCATGGGGAGGCTCTGGTGAGGAGGGCCCCAGGAGTTCAGGCCCACGCTGCCCCCATTGCTGTGTGTGGTGCTCGGGGGCCCCCTCTTTCTTGATGTAATGATGAGATCTGCAAACATGCAGCTCAGATCATCTAGGGCAACCGCTCTGCTCCCCAAACCCAGCTGTGTGCTGGCATGGGTGCCCACGGTGGAATTTGTGGATGATGATCCCCCAGAAGATGTTTGTGCGGGGCCGCCCGAAGCTGGGGGGCCTGGAGCAGAGGCAAAGCCTGGAGCTTTCCGTTTCCTATGCTGGGGAGAGCTGCGACAGGCGGTGGTTCCTCGCTGCTGCCAATCAGGGCTCCCAGGGATGTGACTTAAGATGGGGTCAGTAGTGCCTCCAAACCCAGGCTGCTTCTTAGGGCTGGGTCCCGTGATCACCATGGGGTGGCTCTGGTGAGGAGGGCCCCAGGAGTTCAGGCCCACGCTGCCCCCATTGCTGTGTGTGGTGCTCGGGGGCCCCCTCTTTCTTGATGTAACGATGAGATCTGCAAACAGCAAGTTAGGTCAAGGGCAGCCGCTCTGCTCCCCAAACCCAGCTGTGTGCTGGCATGGGTGCCCACGGTGGAATTTGTGGATGATGAACCCCCAGAAGATGGTTGTGGGGGGCCGGGAGCAGAGGCAAAGGCTGGAGCTTTCCGTTTCCTGTGCTGGGGAGAGCTGCCACAGGCGGTGGTTCCTCGCTGCTGCCAATCAGGGCCCCCAGGGATGTGACTTAAGATGGGGTCAGTAGTGCCTCCAAACCCAAGCTGCTTCTTAGGGCTGGGTCCCGTGGTCACCATGGGGTGGCTCTGGTGAGGAGAGCCCCAGGAATTCAGTCCCACGCTGCCCCCATTGCTGTGTTTGGTGCTCGGGGGCCCCCTCGTTCCTGCTGTAATGCTGAGAGCTGCAAACATGCAGCTCAGATCTAGGGCAGCCGCTCTGCTCGCCAAACCAAGCTGTGTGCTGGCATGGGTGCCCACGGTGGAATTTGTGGATGATGAACCCCCAGAAGATGCTTGTGCGGGGTGGCCCGAAGCTGGGGGCCCTGGAGCAGAGGCAAAGGCTGGAGCTTTCCGTTTCCTGTGCTGGGGAGAGCTGCGACAGGCGGTGGTTCCTCGCTGCTGCCAATCAGGGCCCCCAGGGATGTGACTTAAGATGGGGTGAGTAGTGCCTCCAAACCCAGGCTTCTTCTTACGACTGGGTCGCGTGGTCACCGTGCGGTGGCTCTGGTGAGGAGGGCCCCAGGAGTTCAGGCCCACGCTGCTCCCGTTGCTGTGTGTGGTGCTAGGAGTCCCCCTCGTTCCTGCTGTAATGCTGAGAGCTGCAAACATGCAGCTCAGATCTAAGGCAACCGCTGTGCTCCCGAAACCCACTGTGTGCAGGCATGGGTGCCCACGGTGGAATTTGTGGATGATGAACCCCCAGAAGATTCTTGTGCGGGGCGGCCCGAATCTGGGGGCCCTGGAGCAGAGGCAAAGACTGGAGCTTTCCGTTTCCTATGCTGGGGAGAGCTGCGACAGGCGGTGGTTCCTCGCTGCTGCCAATCAGGGCTCCCAGGGATGTGACTTAAGATGGGGTCAGTAGTGCCTCCAAACCCAGGCTGCTTCTTAGGGCTGGGTCCCGTGATCACCATGGGGTGGCTCTGGTGAGGAGGGCCCCGGGAGTTCAGGCCCACGCTGCCCCCATTGCTGTGTGTGGTGCTCGGGGGCCCCCTCTTTCTTGATGTAACGATGAGATCTGCAAACAGCAGGTTAGATCAAGGGCAGCCGCTCTGCTCCCCAAACCCAGCTGTGTGCTGGCATGGGTGCCCACGGTGGAATTTGTGGATGATGAACCCCCAGAAGATGGTTGTGGGGGGCCGGGAGCAGAGGCAAAGGCTGGAGCTTTCCGTTTCCTGTGCTGGGGAGAGCTGCCACAGGCGGTGGTTCCTCGCTGCTGCCAATCAGGGCCCCCAGGGATGTGACTTAAGATGGGGTCAGTAGTGCCTCCAAACCCAGGCTTCTTCGTAGGGCTGGATCGCGTGGTCACCATGGGGTAGCTCTGGTGAGGTGGGCCCCAGGAGTTCAGGCCCACTCTGCCCCCATTGCTGTGTGTGGTGCTCGGTGTCCCCCTCGTTCCTGCTGTAATGCTGAGAGCTGCAAACATGCAGCTCAGATCTAGGGCAGCCGCTGTGCTCCCCAAACCCAGCTGTGTGCTGGCATGTGTGCCCACGGTGGAATTTGTGGATGATGAACCCCCAGAAGATGCTTGTGTGGGGCGGCCCGAAGCTGGGGGGCCTGGAGGAGAGGCAATGGCTGGAGCTTTCCGTTTCCTGTGCTGGGGAGAGCTGCGACAGGCGGTGGTTCCTCGCTGCTGCCAATCAGGGCCCCCAGGGATCTGACTTAAGATGGGGGCAGTAGTGCCTCCAAACCCAGGCTTCTTCTTACGACTGGGTCGCGTGGTCACCGTGGGGTGGCTCTGGTGAGGAGGGCCCCAGGAGTTCAGGCCCACGCTGCCCCCGTCGCTGTGTGTGGTGCTAGGAGGCCCCCTCGTTCCTGCTGTAATGCTGAGAGGTGCAAACATGCAGCTCAGATCTAAGGCAACCGCTGTGCTCCCGAAACCCACTGTGTGCTGGCATGGGTGCCCACGGTGGAATTTGTGGATGATGAACCCCCAGAAGATGCTTGTGCGGGGCGGCCCGAATCTGGGGGGCCTGGAGCAGAGGCAAAGACTGGAGCTTTCCGTTTCCTATGCTGGGGAGAGTTGCGACAGGTGGTGGTTCCTTGCTGCTGCCAATCAGGGCTCCCAGGGATGTGACTTAAGATGGGGTCAGTAGTGCCTCCAAACCCAGGCTGCTTCTTAGGGCTGGGTCCCGTGGTCACCATGGGGTGGCTCTGGTGAGGAGGGCCCCAGGAGTTCAGGCCCACGCTGCCCCCATTGCTGTGTGTGGTGCTCGGGGGCCCCCTCTTTCTTGATGTAACGATGAGATCTGCAAACAGCAGGTTAGATCAAGGGCAGCCGCTCTGCTCCCCAAACCCAGCTGTGTTCTGGCATGGGTGCCCACGGTGGAATTTGTGGATGATGAACCCCCAGAAGATGGTTGTGGGGGGCCGGGAGCAGAGGAAAAGGCTGGAGCTTTCCGTTTCCTGTGCTGGGGAGAGCTGCCACAGGCGGTGGTTCCTCGCTGCTGCCAATCAGGGCCCCCAGGGATGTGACTTAAGATGGGGTCAGTAGTGCCTCCAAACCCAAGCTGCTTCGTAGGGCTGGGTCCCGTGGTCACCATGGGGTGGCTCTGGTGAGGAGAGCCCCAGGAATTCAGTCCCACGCTGCCCCCATTGCTGTGTTTGGTGCTCGGGGGCCCCCTCGTTCCTGCTGTAATGCTGAGAGCTGCAAACATGCAGCTCAGATATAGGGCAGCCGCTGTGCTCCCCAAACCCAACTGTGTGATGTTATGGGTGCCCACGGTGGAATTTGTGGATGATGAACCCCCAGAAGATGCTTGTGCGGGGTGGCCCGAGGCTGGGGGCCCTGGAGCAGAGGCAAAGGCCTGAGCTTTCCGTTTCCTATGCTGTGGAGAGCTGTGACAGGCGGTGGTTCCTCGCTGCTGCCAATCAGGGCCCCCAGGGATGTGACTTAAGATGGGGTCAGTAGTGCCTCCAAACCCAGGCTTCTTCTTATGACTGGGTCGCGTGGTCACCATGGGGAGGCTCTGGTGAGGAGGGCCCCAGGAGTTCAGGCCCACGCTGCCCCCATCGCTGTGTGTGGTGCTAGGAGGCCCCCTCGTTCCTGCTGTAATGCTGAGAGCTGCAAACATGCAGCTCAGATCTAGGGCAGCCGCTGTGCTCCCCAAGCCCAGCTGTGTGCTGGCATGGGTGCCCACGGTGGAATTTGTGGATGATGAACCCCCAGAAGATGCTTGTGTGGGGCCGCCCGAAGCTGGGGGGCCTGGAGCAGAGGCAAAGGCTGGAGCTTTCCGTTTCCTATGCTGGGTAGAGCTGCGACAGGCGGTGGTTCCTCGCTGCTGCCAATCAGGGCCCCCAGGGATGTGACTTAAGATGGGGTCAGTAGTGCCTCCAAACCCAGGCTGCTTCTTAGGGCTGGGTCCCGTGGTCACCATGGGGAGGCTCTGGTGAGGAGGGCCCCAGGAGTTCAGGCCCACGCTGCCCCCATTGCTGTGTGTGGTGCTCGGGGGCCCCCTCTTTCTTGATGTAACGATGAGATCTGCAAACATGCAGCTCAGATCATCTAGGGCAACCGCTCTGCTCCCCAAACCCAGCTGTGTGCTGGCATGGGTGCCCACGGTGGAATTTGTGGATGATGAACCCCCAGAAGATGGTTGTGGGGGGCCGGGAGCAGAGGCAAAGGCTGGAGCTTTCCGTTTCCTGTGCTGGGGAGAGCTGCCACAGGCGGTGGTTCCTCGCTGCTGCCAATCAGGGCCCCCAGGGATGTGACTTAAGATGGGGTCAGTAGTGCCTCCAAACCCAGGCTTCTTCGTAGGGCTGGATCGCGTGGTCACCATGGGGTAGCTCTGGTGAGGTGGGCCCCAGGAGTTCAGGCCCACTCTGCCCCCATTGCTGTGTGTGGTGCTCGGTGTCCCCCTCGTTCCTGCTGTAATGCTGAGAGCTGCAAACATGCAGCTCAGATCTAGGGCAGCCGCTGTGCTCCCCAAACCCAGCTGTGTGCTGGCATGTGTGCCCACGGTGGAATTTGTGGATGATGAACCCCCAGAAGATGCTTGTGTGGGGCGGCCCGAAGCTGGGGGGCCTGGAGGAGAGGCAATGGCTGGAGCTTTCCGTTTCCTGTGCTGGGGAGAGCTGCGACAGGCGCTGGTTCCTCGCTGCTGCCAATCAGGGCCCCCAGGGATGTGACTTAAGATGGGGGCAGTAGTGCCTCCAAACCCAGGCTTCTTCTTACGACTGGGTCGCGTGGTCACCGTGGGGTGGCTCTGGTGAGGAGGGCCCCAGGAGTTCAGGCCCACGCTGCCCCCGTCGCTGTGTGTGGTGCTAGGAGGCCCCCTCGTTCCTGCTGTAATGCTGAGAGGTGCAAACATGCAGCTCAGATCTAAGGCAACCGCTGTGCTCCCGAAACCCACTGTGTGCTGGCATGGGTGCCCACGGTGGAATTTGTGGATGATGAACCCCCAGAAGATGCTTGTGCGGGGCGGCCCGAATCTGGGGGGCCTGGAGCAGAGGCAAAGACTGGAGCTTTCCGTTTCCTATGCTGGGGAGAGTTGCGACAGGTGGTGGTTCCTCGCTGCTGCCAATCAGGGCTCCCAGGGATGTGACTTAAGATGGGGTCAGTAGTGCCTCCAAACCCAGGCTGCTTCTTAGGGCTGGGTCCCGTGGTCACCATGGGGTGGCTCTGGTGAGGAGGGCCCCAGGAGTTCAGGCCCACGCTGCCCCCATTGCTGTGTGTGGTGCTCGGGGGCCCCCTCTTTCTTGATGTAACGATGAGATCTGCAAACAGCAGGTTAGATCAAGGGCAGCCGCTCTGCTCCCCAAACCCAGCTGTGTTCTGGCATGGGTGCCCACGGTGGAATTTGTGGATGATGAACCCCCAGAAGATGGTTGTGGGGGGCCGGGAGCAGAGGAAAAGGCTGGAGCTTTCCGTTTCCTGTGCTGGGGAGAGCTGCCACAGGCGGTGGTTCCTCGCTGCTGCCAATCAGGGCCCCCAGGGATGTGACTTAAGATGGGGTCAGTAGTGCCTCCAAACCCAAGCTGCTTCGTAGGGCTGGGTCCCGTGGTCACCATGGGGTGGCTCTGGTGAGGAGAGCCCCAGGAATTCAGTCCCACGCTGCCCCCATTGCTGTGTTTGGTGCTCGGGGGCCCCCTCGTTCCTGCTGTAATGCTGAGAGCTGCAAACATGCAGCTCAGATATAGGGCAGCCGCTGTGCTCCCCAAACCCAACTGTGTGATGTTATGGGTGCCCACGGTGGAATTTGTGGATGATGAACCCCCAGAAGATGCTTGTGCGGGGTGGCCCGAGGCTGGGGGCCCTGGAGCAGAGGCAAAGGCCTGAGCTTTCCGTTTCCTATGCTGTGGAGAGCTGTGACAGGCGGTGGTTCCTCGCTGCTGCCAATCAGGGCCCCCAGGGATGTGACTTAAGATGGGGTCAGTAGTGCCTCCAAACCCAGGCTTCTTCTTATGACTGGGTCGCGTGGTCACCATGGGGAGGCTCTGGTGAGGAGGGCCCCAGGAGTTCAGGCCCACGCTGCCCCCATCGCTGTGTGTGGTGCTAGGAGGCCCCCTCGTTCCTGCTGTAATGCTGAGAGCTGCAAACATGCAGCTCAGATCTAGGGCAGCCGCTGTGCTCCCCAAGCCCAGCTGTGTGCTGGCATGGGTGCCCACGGTGGAATTTGTGGATGATGAACCCCCAGAAGATGCTTGTGTGGGGCCGCCCGAAGCTGGGGGGCCTGGAGCAGAGGCAAAGGCTGGAGCTTTCCGTTTCCTATGCTGGGTAGAGCTGCGACAGGCGGTGGTTCCTCGCTGCTGCCAATCAGGGCCCCCAGGGATGTGACTTAAGATGGGGTCAGTAGTGCCTCCAAACCCAGGCTGCTTCTTAGGGCTGGGTCCCGTGGTCACCATGGGGAGGCTCTGGTGAGGAGGGCCCCAGGAGTTCAGGCCCACGCTGCCCCCATTGCTGTGTGTGGTGCTCGGGGGCCCCCTCTTTCTTGATGTAACGATGAGATCTGCAAACATGCAGCTCAGATCATCTAGGGCAACCGCTCTGCTCCCCAAACCCAGCTGTGTGCTGGCATGGGTGCCCACGGTGGAATTTGTGGATGATGAACCCCCAGAAGATGGTTGTGGGGGGCCGGGAGCAGAGGCAAAGGCTGGAGCTTTCCGTTTCCTGTGCTGGGGAGAGCTGCCACAGGCGGTGGTTCCTCGCTGCTGCCAATCAGGGCCCCCAGGGATGTGACTTAAGATGGGGTCAGTAGTGCCTCCAAACCCAAGCTGCTTCGTAGGGCTGGGTCCCGTGGTCACCATGGGGTGGCTCTGGTGAGGAGAGCCCCAGGAATTCAGTCCCACGCTGCCCCCATTGCTGTGTTTGGTGCTCGGTGTCCCCCTCGTTCCTGCTGTAATGCTGAGAGCTGCAAATATGCAGCTCAGATCTAGGGCAGCCGCTCTGCTCTCCAAACCCAGCTGTGTGATGGCATGGGTGCCCACGGTGGAATTTGTGGATGATGAACCCCCAGAAGATGCTTGTGTGGGGCCGCCCGAAGCAGGGGGGCCTGGAGCAGAGGCAAAGGCTGGAGCTTTCCGTTTCCTGTGCTGGGGAGAGCTGCGACAGGCGGTGGTTCCTCGCTGCTGCCAATCAGGGCCCCCAGGGATGTGACTTAAGATGGGGTCAGTAGTGCCTCCAAACCCAGGCTTCTTCTTACGACTGGGTCGCGTGGTCACCGTGGGGTGGCTCTGGTGAGGAGGGCCCCAGGAGTTCAGGCCCACGCTGCCCCCGTCGCTGTGTGTGGTGCTAGGAGTCCCCCTCGTTCCTGCTGTAATGCTGAGAGCTGCAAACATGCAGCTCAGATCTAAGGCAACCGCTGTGCTCCCGAAACCCACTGTGTGCTGGCATGGGTGCCCACGGTGGAATTTGTGGATGATGAACCCCCAGAAGATGCTTGTGCGGGGCGGCCCGAATCTGGGGGCCCTGGAGCAGAGGCAAAGACTGGAGCTTTCCGTTTCCTATGCTGGGGAGAGCTGCGACAGGCGGTGGTTCCTCGCTGCTGCCAATCAGGGCTCCCAGGGATGTGACTTAAGATGGGGTCAGTAGTGCCTCCAAACCCAGGCTGCTTCTTAGGGCTGGATCCCGTGATCACCATGGGGTGGCTCTGGTGAGGAGGGCCCCAGGAGTTCAGGCCCACGCTGCCCCCATTGCTGTGTGTGGTGCTCGGGGGCCCCCTCTTTCTTGATGTAACGATGAGATCTGCAAACAGCAGGTTAGATCAAGGGCAGCCGCTCTGCTCCCCAAACCTAGCTGTGTGCTGGCATGGGTGCCCACGGTGGAATTTGTGGATGATGAAGCCCCAGAAGATGGTTGTGGGGGGCCGGGAGCAGAGGCAAAGGCTGGAGCTTTCCGTTTCCTGTGCTGGGGAGAGCTGCCACAGGCGGTGGTTCCTCGCTGCTGCCAATCAGGGCCCCCAGGGATGTGACTTAAGATGGGGTCAGTAGTGCCTCCAAACCCAGGCTTCTTCGTAGGGCTGGATCGCGTGGTCACCATGGGGTGGCTCTGGTGAGGTGGGCCCCAGGAGTTCAGGCCCACTCTGCCCCCATTGCTGTGTGTGGTGCTCGGTGTCCCCCTCGTTCCTGCTGTAATGCTGAGAGCTGCAAACATGCAGCTCAGATCTAGGGCAGCCGCTGTGCTCCCCAAACCCAGCTGTGTGCTGGCATGTGTGCCCACGGTGGAATTTGTGGATGATGAACCCCCAGAAGATGCTTGTGTGGGGCGGCCCGAAGCTGGGGGGCCTGGAGGAGAGGCAAAGGCTGGAGCTTTCCGTTTCCTGTGCTGGGGAGACCTGCCACAGGCGGTGGTTCCTCGCTGCTGCCAATCAGGGCCCCCAGGGATGTGACTTAAGATGGGGGCAGTAGTGCCTCCAAACCCAGGCTTCTTCTTATGACTGGGTCGCGTGGTCACCGTGGGGTGGCTCTGGTGAGGAGGGCCCCAGGAGTTCAGGCCCACGCTGCCCCCGTCGCTGTGTGTGGTGCTAGGAGGCCCCTCGTTCCTGCTGTAATGCTGAGAGCTGCAAACATGCAGCTCAGATCTAAGTCAACCGCTGTGCTCCCGAAACCCACTGTGTGCTGGCATGGGTGCCCACGGTGGAATTTGTGGATGATGAACCCCCAGAAGATGCTTGTGCGGGGCGGCCCGAATCTGGGGGCCCTGGAGCAGAGGCAAAGACTGGAGCTTTCCGTTTCCTATGCTGGGGAGAGTTGCGACAGGCGGTGGTTCCTCGCTGCTGCCAATCAGGGCTCCCAGGGATGTGACTTAAGATGGGGTCAGTCGTGCCTCCAAACCCAGGCTGCTTCTTAGGGCTGGGTCCCGTGGTCACCATGGGGTGGCTCTGGTGAGGAGGGCCCCAGGAGTTCAGGCCCACGCTGCCCCCATTGCTGTGTGTGGTGCTCGGGGGCCCCCTCTTTCTTAATGTAACGATGAGATCTGCAAACAGCAGGTTAGATCAAGGGCAGCCGCTCTGCTCCCCAAACCCAGCTGTGTTCTGACATGGGTGCCCACGGTGGAATTTGTGGATGATGAACCCCCAGAAGATGCTTGTGCGGGGTGGCCCGAGGCTGGGGGGCCTGGAGCAGAGGCAAAGGCCTGAGCTTTCCGTTTCCTATGCTGGGGAGAGCTGCGACAGGCGGTGGTTCCTCGCTGCTGCCAATCAGGGCCCCCAGGGATGTGACTTAAGATGGGGTCAGTAGTGCCTCCAAACCCAGGCTTCTTCTTATGACTGGGTCGCGTGGTCACCATGGGGAGGCTCTCGTGAGGAGGGCCCCAGGAGTTCAGGCCCACGCTGCCCCCATCGCTGTGTGTGGTGCTAGGAGGCCCCCTCGTTCCTGCTGTAATGCTGAGAGCTGCAAACATGCAGCTCAGATCTAGGGCAGCCGCTGTGCTCCCCAAGCCCAGCTGTGTGCTGGCATGGGTGCCCACGGTGGAATTTGTGGATGATGAACCCCCAGAAGATGCTTGTGTGGGGCCGCCCGAAGCTGGGGGGCCTGGAGCAGAGGCAAAGGCTGGAGCTTTCCGTTTCCTATGCTGGGTAGAGCTGCGACAGGCGGTGGTTCCTCGCTGCTGCCAATCAGGGCCCCCAGGGATGTGACTTAAGATGGTGTCAGTAGTGCCTCCAAACCCAGGCTGCTTCTTAGGGCTGGGTCCCGTGGTCACCATGGGGAGGCTCTGGTGAGGAGGGCCCCAGGAGTTCAGGCCCACGCTGCCCCCATCGCTGTGTGTGGTGCTAGGAGGCCCCCTCGTTCCTGCTGTAATGCTGAGAGCTGCAAACATGCAGCTCAGATCTAGGGCAGCCGCTGTGCTCCCCAAGCCCAGCTGTGTGCTGGCATGGGTGCCCACGGTGGAATTTGTGGATGATGAACCCCCAGAAGATGCTTGTGTGGGGCCGCCCGAAGCTGGGGGGCCTGGAGCAGAGGCAAAGGTTGCAGCTTTCCGTTTCCTATGCTGGGGAGAGCTGCGACAGGCGGTGGTTCCTCGCTGCTGCCAATCAGGGCCCCCAGGGATGTGACTTAAGATGGGGTCAGTAGTGCCTCCAAACCCAGGCTTCTTCTTATGACTGGGTCGCGTGGTCACCATGGGGAGGCTCTGGTGAGGAGGGCCCCAGGAGTTCAGGCCCACGCTGCCCCCATCGCTGTGTGTGGTGCTAGGAGGCCCCCTCGTTCCTGCTGTAATGCTGAGAGCTGCAAACATGCAGCTCAGATCTAGGGCAGCCGCTGTGCTCCCCAAGCCCAGCTGTGTGCTGGCATGGGTGCCCACGGTGGAATTTGTGGATGATGAACCCCCAGAAGATGCTTGTGTGGCGCCGCCCGAAGCTGGGGGGCCTGGAGCAGAGGCAAAGGCTGGAGCTTTCCGTTTCCTATGCTGGGTAGAGCTGCGACAGGCGGTGGTTCCTCGCTGCTGCCAATCAGGGCCCCCAGGGATGTGACTTAAGATGGTGTCAGTAGTGCCTCCAAACCCAGGCTGCTTCTTAGGGCTGGGTCCCGTGTTCACCATGGGGAGGCTCTGGTGAGGAGGACCCCAGGAGTTCAGGCCCACGCTGCCCCCATTGCTGTGTGTGGTGCTCGGGGGCCCCCTCTTTCTTGATGTAACGATGAGATCTGCAAACATGCAGCTCAGATCATCTAGGGCAACCGCTCTGCTCCCGAAACCCAGCTGTGTGCTGGCATGAGTGCCCACGGTGGAATTTGTGGATGATGAACCCCCAGAAGATGCTTGTGCGGGGTGGCCCGAAGCTGGGGGGCCTGGAGCAGAGGCAAAGGCCTGAGCTTTCCGTTTCCTATGCTGTGGAGAGCTGCGACAGGCGGTGGTTCCTCGCTGCTGCCAATCAGGGCCCCCAGGGATGTGACTTAAGATGGGGTCAGTAGTGCCTCCAAACCCAGGCTTCTTCTTATGACTGGGTCGCGTGGTCACCATGGGGAGGCTCTGGTGAGGAGGGCCCCAGGAGTTCAGGCCCACGCTGCCCCCATCGCTGTGTGTGGTGCTAGGAGGCCCCCTCGTTCCTGCTGTAATGCTGAGAGCTGCAAACATGCAGCTCAGATCTAGGGCAGCCGCTGTGCTCCCCAAGCCCAGCTGTGTGCTGGCATGGGTGCCCACGGTGGAATTTGTGGATGATGAACCCCCAGAAGATGCTTGTGTGGGGCCGCCCGAAGCTGGGGGGCCTGGAGCAGAGGCAAAGGCTGGAGCTTTCCGTTTCCTATGCTGGGTAGAGCTGCGACAGGCGGTGGTTCCTCGCTGCTGCCAATCAGGGCCCCCAGGGATGTGACTTAAGATGGTGTCAGTAGTGCCTCCAAACCCAGGCTGCTTCTTAGGGCTGGGTCCCGTGGTCACCATGGGGAGGCTCTGGTGAGGAGGGCCCCAGGAGTTCAGGCCCACGCTGCCCCCATTGCTGTGTGTGGTGCTCGGGGGCCCCCTCTTTCTTGATGTAACGATGAGATCTGCAAACATGCAGCTCAGATCATCTAGGGCAACCGCTCTGCTCCTTAAACCCAGCTGTGTGCTGGCATGGGTGCCCACGGTGGAATTTGTGGATGATGAACCCCCAGAAGATGGTTGTGGGGGGCCGGGAGCAGAGGCAAAGGCTGGAGCTTTCCGTTTCCTGTGCTGGGGAGAGCTGCCACAGGCGGTGGTTCCTCGCTGCTGCCAATCAGGGCCCCCAGGGATGTGACTTAAGATGGGGTCAGTAGTGCCTCCAAACCCAAGCTGCTTCGTAGGGCTGGGTCCCGTGGTCACCATGGGGTGGCTCTGGTGAGGAGAGCCCCAGGAATTCAGTCCCACGCTGCCCCCATTGCTGTGTTTGGTGCTCGGGGGCCCCCTCGTTCCTGCTGTAATGCTGAGAGCTGCAAACATGCAGCTCAGATCTAGGGCAGCCGCTCTGCTCTCCAAACCCAGCTGTGTGATGGCATGGGTGCCCACGGTGGAATTTGTGGATGATGAACCCCCAGAAGATGCTTGTGTGGGGCCGCCCGAAGCAGGGGGGCCTGGAGCAGAGGCAAAGGCTGGAGCTTTCCGTTTCCTGTGCTGGGGAGAGCTGCGACAGGCGGTGGTTCCTCGCTGCTGCCAATCAGGGCCCCCAGGGATGTGACTTAAGATGGGGGCAGTAGTGCCTCCAAACCCAGGCTTCTTCTTACGACTGGGTCGCGTGGTCACCGTGGGGTGGCTCTGGTGAGGAGGGCCCCAGGAGTTCAGGCCCACGCTGCCCCCGTCGCTGTGTGTGGTGCTAGGAGTCCCCCTCGTTCCTGCTGTAATGCTGAGAGCTGCAAACATGCAGCTCAGATCTAAGGCAACCGCTGTGCTCCCGAAACCCACTGTGTGCTGGCATGGGTGCCCACGGTGGAATTTGTGGATGATGAACCCCCAGAAGATGCTTGTGCGGGGCGGCCCGAATCTGGGGGCCCTGGAGCAGAGGCAAAGACTGGAGCTTTCCGTTTCCTATGCTGGGGAGAGCTGCGACAGGCGGTGGTTCCTCGCTGCTGCCAATCAGGGCTCCCAGGGATGTGACTTAAGATGGGGTCAGTAGTGCCTCCAAACCCAGGCTGCTTCTTAGGGCTGGGTCCCGTGATCACCATGGGGTGGCTCTGGTGAGGAGGGCCCCAGGAGTTCAGGCCCACGCTGCCCCCATTGCTGTGTGTGGTGCTCGGGGGCCCCCTCTTTCTTGATGTAACGATGAGATCTGCAAACAGCAGGTTAGATCAAGGGCAGCCGCTCTGCTCCCCAAACCTAGCTGTGTGCTGGCATGGGTGCCCACGGTGGAATTTGTGGATGATGAAGCCCCAGAAGATGGTTGTGGGGGGCCGGGAGCAGAGGCAAAGGCTGGAGCTTTCCGTTTCCTGTGCTGGGGAGAGCTGCGACAGGCGGTGGTTCCTCGCTGCTGCCAATCAGGGCCCCCAGGGATGTGACTTAAGATGGGGTCAGTAGTGCCTCCAAACCCAGGCTTCTTCGTAGGGCTGGATCGCGTGGTCACCATGGGGTGGCTCTGGTGAGGTGGGCCCCAGGAGTTCAGGCCCACTCTGCCCCCATTGCTGTGTGTGGTGCTCGGTGTCCCCCTCGTTCCTGCTGTAATGCTGAGAGCTGCAAACATGCAGCTCAGATCTAGGGCAGCCGCTGTGCTCCCCAAACCCAGCTGTGTGCTGGCATGTGTGCCCACGGTGGAATTTGTGGATGATGAACCCCCAGAAGATGCTTGTGTGGGGCGGCCCGAAGCTGGGGGGCCTGGAGGAGAGGCAAAGGCTGGAGCTTTCCGTTTCCTGTGCTGGGGAGAGCTGCCACAGGCGGTGGTTCCTCGCTGCTGCCAATCAGGGCCCCCAGGGATGTGACTTAAGATGGGGGCAGTAGTGCCTCCAAACCCAGGCTTCTTCTTACGACTGGGTCGCGTGGTCACCGTGGGGTGGCTCTGGTGAGGAGGGCCCCAGGAGTTCAGGCCCACGCTGCCCCCGTCGCTGTGTGTGGTGCTAGGAGGCCCCTCGTTCCTGCTGTAATGCTGAGAGCTGCAAACATGCAGCTCAGATCTAAGGCAACCGCTGTGCTCCCGAAACCCACTGTGTGCTGGCATGGGTGCCCACGGTGGAATTTGTGGATGATGAACCCCCAGAAGATGCTTGTGCGGGGCGGCCCGAATCTGGGGGGCCTGGAGCAGAGGCAAAGACTGGAGCTTTCCGTTTCCTATGCTGGGGAGAGTTGCGACAGGCGGTGGTTCCTCGCTGCTGCCAATCAGGGCTCCCAGGGATGTGACTTAAGATGGGGTCAGTCGTGCCTCCAAACCCAGGCTGCTTCTTAGGGCTGGGTCCCGTGGTCACCATGGGGTGGCTCTGGTGAGGAGGGCCCCAGGAGTTCAGGCCCACGCTGCCCCCATTGCTGTGTGTGGTGCTCGGGGGCCCCCTCTTTCTTAATGTAACGATGAGATCTGCAAACAGCAGGTTAGATCAAGGGCAGCCGCTCTGCTCTCCAAACCCAGCTGTGTTCTGACATGGGTGCCCACGGTGGAATTTGTGGATGATGAACCCCCAGAAGATGGTTGTGGGGGGCCGGGAGCAGAGGAAAAGGCTGGAGCTTTCCGTTTCCTGTGCTGGGGAGAGCTGCCACAGGCGGTGGTTCCTCGCTGCTGCCAATCAGGGCCCCCAGGGATGTGACTTAAGATGGGGTCAGTAGTGCCTCCAAACCCAAGCTGCTTCGTAGGGCTGGGTCCCGTGGTCATCATGGGGTGGCTCTGGTGAGGAGAGCCCCAGGAATTCAGTCCCACGCTGCCCCCATTGCTGTGTTTGGTGCTCGGGGGCCCCCTCGTTCCTGCTGTAATGCTGAGAGCTGCAAACATGCAGCTCAGATATAGGGCAGCCGCTCTGCTCCCCAAACCCAGCTGTCTGATGGCATGGGTGCCCACGGTGGAATTTGTGGATGATGAACCCCCAGAAGATGCTTGTGCGGGGTGGCCCGAGGCTGGGGGGCCTGGAGCAGAGGCAAAGGCCTGAGCTTTCCGTTTCCTATGCTGGGGAGAGCTGCGACAGGCGGTGGTTCCTCGCTGCTGCCAATCAGGGCCCCCAGGGATGTGACTTAAGATGGGGTCAGTAGTGCCTCCAAACCCAGGCTTCTTCTTATGACTGGGTCGCGTGGTCACCATGGGGAGGCTCTCGTGAGGAGGGCCCCAGGAGTTCAGGCCCACGCTGCCCCCATCGCTGTGTGTGGTGCTAGGAGGCCCCCTCGTTCCTGCTGTAATGCTGAGAGCTGCAAACATGCAGCTCAGATCTAGGGCAGCCGCTGTGCTCCCCAAGCCCAGCTGTGTGCTGGCATGGGTGCCCACGGTGGAATTTGTGGATGATGAACCCCCAGAAGATGCTTGTGTGGGGCCGCCCGAAGCTGGGGGGCCTGGAGCAGAGGCAAAGGCTGGAGCTTTCCGTTTCCTATGCTGGGTAGAGCTGCGACAGGCGGTGGTTCCTCGCTGCTGCCAATCAGGGCCCCCAGGGATGTGACTTAAGATGGGGGCAGTAGTGCCTCCAAACCCAGGCTGCTTCTTAGGGCTGGGTCCCGTGGTCACCATGGGGAGGCTCTGGTGAGGAGGACCCCAGGAGTTCAGGCCCACGCTGCCCCCATTGCTGTGTGTGGTGCTCGGGGGCCCCCTCTTTCTTGATGTAACGATGAGATCTGCAAACATGCAGCTCAGATCATCTAGGGCAACCGCTCTGCTCCCGAAACCCAGCTGTGTGCTGGCATGAGTGCCCACGGTGGAATTTGTGGATGATGAACCCCCAGAAGATGCTTGTGCGGGGTGGCCCGAAGCTGGGGGGCCTGGAGCAGAGGCAAAGGCCTGAGCTTTCCGTTTCCTATGCTGTGGAGAGCTGCGACAGGCGGTGGTTCCTCGCTGCTGCCAATCAGGGCCCCCAGGGATGTGACTTAAGATGGGGTCAGTAGTGCCTCCAAACCCAGGCTTCTTCTTATGACTGGGTCGCGTGGTCACCATGGGGAGGCTCTGGTGAGGAGGGCCCCAGGAGTTCAGGCCCACGCTGCCCCCATTGCTGTGTTTGGTGCTCGGGGGCCCCCTCGTTCCTGCTGTAATGATGAGAGCTGCAAACATGCAGCTCAGATCTAGGGCAGCCGCTGTGCTCCCCAAGCCCAGCTGTGTGATGGCATGGGTGCCCACGGTGGAATTTGTGGATGATGAACCCCCAGAAGATGCTTGTGCGGGGTGGCCCGAAGCTGGCGGGCCTGGAGCAGAGGCAAAGGCCTGAGCTTTCCGTTTCCTATGCTGTGGAGAGCTGCGACAGGCGGTGGTTCCTCGCTGCTGCCAATCAGGGCCCCCAGGGATGTGACTTAAGATGGGGTCAGTAGTGCCTCCAAACCCAGGCTTCTTCTTACGACTGGGTCGCGTGGTCACCATGGGGAGGCTCTGGTGAGGAGGGCCCCAGGAGTTCAGGCCCACGCTGCCCCCATCGCTGTGTGTGGTGCTAGGAGGCCCCCTCGTTCCTGCTGTAATGCTGAGAGCTGCAAACATGCAGCTCAGATCTAGGGCAGCCGCTGTGCTCCCCAAGCCCAGCTGTGTGCTGGCATGGGTGCCCACGGTGGAATTTGTGGATGATGAACCCCCAGAAGATGCTTGTGTGGGGCCGCCCGAAGCTGGGGGGCCTGGAGCAGAGGCAAAGGCTGGAGCTTTCCGTTTCCTATGCTGGGTAGAGCTGCGACAGGCGGTGGTTCCTCGCTGCTGCCAATCAGGGCCCACAGGGATGTGACTTAAGATGGTGTCAGTAGTGCCTCCAAACCCAGGCTGCTTCTTAGGGCTGGGTCCCGTGGTCACCATGGGGAGGCTCTGGTGAGGAGGGCCCCAGGAGTTCAGGCCCACGCTGCCCCCATTGCTGTGTGTGGTGCTCGGGGGCCCCCTCTTTCTTGATGTAACGATGAGATCTGCAAACATGCAGCTTAGATCAAGGGCAGCCGCTGTGCTCCCCAAACCCAGCTGTGTGCTGGCATGGGTGCCCACGGTGGAATTTGTGGATGATGAACCCCCAGAAGATGCTTGTGGGGGGCCGGGAGCAGAGGCAAAGGCTGGAGCTTTCCGTTTCCTGTGCTGGGGAGAGCTGCCACAGGCGGTGGTTCCTCGCTGCTGCCAATCAGGGCCCCCAGGGATGTGACTTAAGATGGGGTCAGTAGTGCCTCCAAACCCAAGCTGCTTCGTAGGGCTGGGTCCCGTGGTCACCATGGGGTGGCTCTGGTGAGGAGAGCCCCAGGAATTCAGTCCCACGCTGCCCCCATTGCTGTGTTTGGTGCTCGGGGGCCACCTCGTTCCTGCTGTAATGCTGAGAGCTGCAAACATGCAGCTCAGATCTAGGGCAGCCGCTCTGCTCCCCAAACCCAGCTGTGTGATGGCATGGGTGCCCACGGTGGAATTTGTGGATGATGAACCCCCAGAAGATGCTTGTGTGGGGTGGCCCGAAGCTGGCGGGCCTGGAGCAGAAGCAAAGGCCTGAGCTTTCCGTTTCCTATGCTGTGGAGAGCTGCGACAGGCGGTGGTTCCTCGCTGCTGCCAATCAGGGCCCCCAGGGATGTGACTTAAGATGGGGTCAGTAGTGCCTCCAAACCCAGGCTTCTTCTTATGACTGGGTCGCGTGGTCACCATGGAGAGGCTCTGGTGAGGAGGGCCCCAGGAGTTCAGGCCCACTCTGCCCCCATCGCTGTGTGTGGTGCTAGGAGGCCCCCTCGTTCCTGCTGTAATGCTGAGAGCTGCAAACATGCAGCTCAGATCTAGGGCAGCCGCTGTGCTCCCCAAGCCCAGCTGTGTGCTGGCATGGGTGCCCACGGTGGAATTTGTGGATGATGAACCCCCAGAAGATGCTTGTGTGGGACCGCCCGAAGCTGGGGGGCCTGGAGCAGAGGCAAAGGCTGGAGCTTTCCGTTTCCTATGCTGGGGAGAGCTGCGACAGGCGGTGGTTCCTCGCTGCTGCCAATCAGGGCCCCCAGGGATGTGACTTAAGATGGTGTCAGTAGTGCCTCCAAACCCAGGCTGCTTCTTAGGGCTGGGTCCCGTGGTCACCATGGGGAGGCTCTGGTGAGGAGGGCCCCAGGAGTTCAGGCCCACGCTGCCCCCATTGCTGTGTGTGGTGCTCGGGGGCCCCCTCTTTCTTGATGTAACGATGAGATCTGCAAACATGCAGCTTAGATCAAGGGCAGCCGCTGTGCTCCCCAAACCCAGCTGTGTGCTGGCATGGGTGCCCACGGTGGAATTTGTGGATGATGAACCCCCAGAAGATGCTTGTGGGGGGCCGGGAGCAGAGGCAAAGGCTGGAGCTTTCCGTTTCCTGTGCTGGGGAGAGCTGCCACAGGCGGTGGTTCCTCGCTGCTGCCAATCAGGGCCCCCAGGGATGTGACTTAAGATGGGGTCAGTAGTGCCTCCAAACCCAAGCTGCTTCGTAGGGCTGGGTCCCGTGGTCACCATGGGGTGGCTCTGGTGAGGAGAGCCCCAGGAATTCAGTCCCACGCTGCCCCCATTGCTGTGTTTGGTGCTCGGGGGCCCCCTCGTTCCTGCTGTAATGCTGAGAGCTGCAAACATGCAGCTCAGATCTAGGGCAGCCGCTCTGCTCCCCAAACCCAGCTGTGTGATGGCATGGGTGCCCACGGTGGAATTTGTGGATGATGAACCCCCAGAAGATGCTTGTGCGGGGTGGCCCGAAGCTGGCGGGCCTGGAGCAGAAGCAAAGGCCTGAGCTTTCCGTTTCCTATGCTGTGGAGAGCTGCGACAGGCGGTGGTTCCTCGCTGCTGCCAATCAGGGCCCCCAGGGATGTGACTTAAGATGGGGTCAGTAGTGCCTCCAAACCCAGGCTTCTTCTTATGACTGGGTCGCGTGGTCACCATGGGGAGGCTCTGGTGAGGAGGGCCCCAGGAGTTCAGGCCCACGCTGACCCCATCGCTGTGTGTGGTGCTAGGAGGCCCCCTCGTTCCTGCTGTAATGCTGAGAGCTGCAAACATGCAGCTCAGATCTAGGGCAGCCGCTGTGCTCCCCAAGCCCAGCTGTGTGCTGGCATGGGTGCCCACGGTGGAATTTGTGGATGATGAACCCCCAGAAGATGCTTGTGTGGGGCCGCCCGAAGCTGGGGGGCCTGGAGCAGAGGCAAAGGCTGGAGCTTTCCGTTTCCTATGCTGGGTAGAGCTGCGACAGGCGGTGGTTCCTCGCTGCTGCCAATCAGGGCCCCCAGGGATGTGACTTAAGATGGTGTCAGTAGTGCCTCCAAACCCAGGCTGCTTCTTAGGGCTGGGTCCCGTGGTCACCATGGGGAGGCTCTGGTGAGGAGGGCCCCAGGAGTTCAGGCCCACGCTGCCCCCATTGCTGTGTGTGGTGCTCGGGGGCCCCCTCTTTCTTGATGTAACGTTGAGATCTGCAATCATGCAGCTTAGATCAAGGGCAGCCGCTGTGCTCCCCAAACCCAGCTGTGTGCTGGCATGGGTGCCCACGGTGGAATTTGTGGATGATGAACCCCCAGAAGATGGTTGTGGGGGGCCGGTAACAGAGGCAAAGGCTGGAGCTTTCCGTTTCCTGTGCTGGGGAGAGCTGCGACAGGCGGTGGTTCCTCGCTGCTGCCAATCAGGGCCCCCAGGGATATGACTTAAGATGGGTGCAGTAGTGCCTCCGAACCCAGGCTGCTTCTTAGGGCTGGGTCCCGTGATCACCATGGGGTGGCTCTGGTGAGGAGAGCCCCAGGAATTCAGTCCCACGCTGCCCCCATTGCTGTGTTTGGTGCTCGGGGGCCCCCTCGTTCCTGCTGTAATGCTGAGAGCTGCAAACATGAAGCTCAGATCTAGGGCAGCCGCTCTGCTCCCCAAACCGACCTGTGTGATGGCATGGGTGCCCACGGTGGAATTTGTGGATGATGAACACCCAGAAGATGCTTGTGCATGACCGCTCAAAGCTGGGAGGCCTGGAGCAGAGGGAAAGGCTCGAGCTTTCCGTTTTCTATGGTGGGGAGAGCTGCCACAGGCGGTGGTTCCTCGCTGCTGCCAATCAGGGCCCCCAGGGATGTGACTTAAGATGGGGTCAGTAGTGCCTCCAAACCCAGGCTTCTTCGTAGGGCTGGGTCCCGTGGTCACCATGGGGTGGCTCTGGTGAGGAGAGCCCCAGGAATTCAGTCCCACGCTGCCCCCATTGCTGTGTTTGGTGCTCGGGGGCCCCCTCGTTCCTGCTGTAATGCTGAGAGCTGCAAACATGCAGCTCAGATCTAGGGCAGCCGCTCTGCTCCCCAAACCCAGCTGTGTGATGGCATGGGTGCCCACGGTGGAATTTGTGGATGATGAACCCCCAGAAGATGCTTGTGCGGGGTGGCCCGAGGCTGGGGGGCCTGGAGCAGAGGCAAAGGCCTGAGCTTTCCGTTTCCTATGCTGTGGAGAGCTGCGACAGGCGGTGGTTCCTCGCTGCTGCCAATCAGGGCCCCCAGGGATGTGACTTAAGATGGGGTCAGTAGTGCCTCCAAACCCAGGCTTCTTCTTATGACTGGGTCGCGTGGTCACCATGGGGAGGCTCTGGTGAGGAGGGCCCCAGGAGTTCAGGCCCACGCTGCCCCCATCGCTGTGTGTGGTGCTAGGAGGCCCCCTCGTTCCTGCTGTAATGCTGAGAGCTGCAAACATGCAGCTCAGATCTAGGGCAGCCGCTGTGCTCCCCAAGCCCAGCTGTGTGCTGGCATGGGTGCCCACGGTGGAATTTGTGGATGATGAACCCCCAGAAGATGCTTGTGTGGGGCCGCCCGAAGCTGGGGGGCCTGGAGCAGAGGCAAAGGCTGGAGCTTTCCGTTTCCTATGCTGGGTAGAGCTGCGACAGGCGGTGGTTCCTCGCTGCTGCCAATCAGGGCCCCCAGGGATGTGACTTAAGATGGTGTCAGTAGTGCCTCCAAACCCAGGCTGCTTCTTAGGGCTGGGTCCCGTGGTCACCATGGGGAGGCTCTGGTGAGGAGGGCCCCAGGAGTTCAGGCCCACGCTGCCCCCATTGCTGTGTGTGGTGCTCGGGGGCCCCCTCTTTCTTGATGTAACGATGAGATCTGCAAACATGCAGCTTAGATCAAGGGCAGCCGCTGTGCTCCCCAAACCCAGCTGTGTGCTGGCATGGGTGCCCACGGTGGAATTTGTGGATGATGAACCCCCAGAAGATGGTTGTGGGGGGCCGGGAGCAGAGGCAAAGGCTGGAGCTTTCCGTTTCCTGTGCTGGGGAGAGCTGCCACAGGCGGTGGTTCCTCACTGCTGCCAATCAGGGCCCCCAGGGATGTGACTTAAGATGGGGTCAGTAGTGCCTCCAAACCCAAGCTGCTTCGTAGGGCTGGGTCCCGTGGTCACCATGGGGTGGCTCTGGTGAGGAGAGCCCCAGGAATTCAGTCCCACGCTGCCCCCATTGCTGTGTTTGGTGCTCGGGGGCCCCCTCGTTCCTGCTGTAATGCTGAGAGCTGCAAACATGCAGCTCAGATCTAGGGCAGCCGCTCTGCTCCCCAAACCCAGCTGTGTGATGGCATGGGTGCCCACGGTGGAATTTGTGGATGATGAACCCCCAGAAGATGCTTGTGCGGGGTGGCCCGAAGCTGGCGGGCCTGGAGCAGAAGCAAAGGCCTGAGCTTTCCGTTTCCTATGCTGTGGAGAGCTGCGACAGGCGGTGGTTCCTCGCTGCTGCCAATCAGGGCCCCCAGGGATGTGACTTAAGATGGTGTCAGTAGTGCCTCCAAACCCAGGCTGCTTCTTAGGGCTGGGTCCCGTGGTCACCATGGGGAGGCTCTGGTGAGGAGGGCCCCAGGAGTTCAGGCCCACGCTGCCCCCATTGCTGTGTGTGGTGCTCGGGGGCCCCCTCTTTCTTGATGTAACGTTGAGATCTGCAAACATGCAACTTAGATCAAGGGCAGCCGCTGTGCTCCCCAAACCCAGCTGTGTGCTGGCATGGGTGCCCACGGTGGAATTTGTGGATGATGAACCCCCAGAAGATGGTTGTGGGGGGCCGGGAGCAGAGGCAAAGGCTGGAGCTTTCCGTTTCCTGTGCTGGGGAGAGCTGCGACAGGCGGTGGTTCCTCGCTGCTGCCAATCAGGGCCCCCAGGGATATGACTTAAGATGGGTGCAGTAGTGCCTCCAAACCCAGGCTTCTTCGAAGGGCTGGGTCCCGTGGTCACCATGGGGTGGCTCTGGTGAGAAGAGCCCCAGGAATTCAGTCCCACGCTGCCCCCATTGCTGTGTTTGGTGCTCGGGGGCCCCCTCGTTCCTGCTGTAATGCTGAGAGCTGCAAACATGCAGCTCAGATCTAGGGCAGCCGCTCTGCTCCCCAAACCGACCTGTGTGATGGCATGGGTGCCCACGGTGGAATTTGTGGATGATGAACCCCCAGAAGATGCTTGTTCATGACCGCTCAAAGCTGGGAGGCCTGGAGCAGAGGGAAAGGCTCGAGCTTTCCGTTTTCTATGGTGGGGAGAGCTGCCACAGGCGGTGGTTCCTCGCTGCTGCCAATCAGGGCCCCCAGGGATGTGACTTAAGATGGGGTCAGTAGTGCCTCCAAACCCAGGCTTCTTCGTAGGGCTGGGTCCCGTGGTCACCATGGGGTGGCTCTGGTGAGGAGAGCCCCAGGAATTCAGTCCCACGCTGCCCCCATTGCTGTGTTTGGTGCTCGGGGGCCCCCTCGTTCCTGCTGTAATGCTGAGAGCTGCAAACATGCAGCTCAGATCTAGGGCAGCCGCTCTGCTCCCCAAACCCAGCTGTGTGATGGCATGGGTGCCCACGGTGGAATTTGTGGATGATGAACCCCCAGAAGATGCTTGTGCGGGGTGGCCCGAGGCTGGGGGGCCTGGAGCAGAGGCAAAGGCCTGAGCTTTCCGTTTCCTATGCTGTGGAGAGCTGCGACAGGCGGTGGTTCCTCGCTGCTGCCAATCAGGGCCCCCAGGGATGTGACTTAAGATGGGGTCAGTAGTGCCTCCAAACCCAGGCTTCTTCTTATGACTGGGTCGCGTGGTCACCATGGGGAGGCTCTGGTGAGGAGGGCCCCAGGAGTTCAGGCCCACGCTGCCCCCATCGCTGTGTGTGGTGCTAGGAGGCCCCCTCGTTCCTGCTGTAATGCTGAGAGCTGCAAACATGCAGCTCAGATCTAGGGCAGCCGCTGTGCTCCCCAAGCCCAGCTGTGTGCTGGCATGGGTGCCCACGGTGGAATTTGTGGATGATGAACCCCCAGAAGATGCTTGTGTGGGGCCGCCCGAAGCTGGGGGGCCTGGAGCAGAGGCAAAGGTTGGAGCTTTCCGTTTCCTATGCTGGGTAGAGCTGCGACAGGCGGTGGTTCCTCGCTGCTGCCAATCAGGGCCCCCAGGGATGTGACTTAAGATGGGGTCAGTAGTGCCTCCAAACCCAAGCTGCTTCGTAGGGCTGGGTCCCGTGGTCACCATGGGGTGGCTCTGGTGAGGAGAGCCCCAGGAATTCAGTCCCACGCTGCCCCCATTGCTGTGTTTGGTGCTCGGGGGCCCCCTCGTTCCTGCTGTAATGCTGAGAGCTGCAAACATGCAGCTCAGATCTAGGGCAGCCGCTCTGCTCCCCAAACCCAGCTGTGTGATGGCATGGGTGCCCACGGTGGAGTTTGTGGATGATGAACCCCCAGAAGATGCTTGTGCGGGGTGGCCCGAAGCTGGCGGGCCTGGAGCAGAAGCAAAGGCCTGAGCTTTCCGTTTCCTATGCTGTGGAGAGCTGCGACAGGCGGTGGTTCCTCGCTGCTGCCAATCAGGGCCCCCAGGGATGTGACTTAAGATGGTGTCAGTAGTGCCTGCAAACCCAGGCTGCTTCTTAGGGCTGGGTCCCGTGGTCACCATGGGGAGGCTCTGGTGAGGAGGGCCCCAGGAGTTCAGGCCCACGCTGCCCCCATTGCTGTGTGTGGTGCTCGGGGGCCCCCTCTTTCTTGATGTAACGTTGAGATCTGCAAACATGCAGCTTAGATCAAGGGCAGCCGCTGTGCTCCCCAAACCCAGCTGTGTGCTGGCATGGGTGCCCACGGTGGAATTTGTGGATGATGAACCCCCAGAAGATGGTTGTGGGGGGCCGGGAGCAGAGGCAAAGGCTGGAGCTTTCCGTTTCCTGTGCTGGGGAGAGCTGCGACAGGCGGTGGTTCCTCGCTGCTGCCAGTCAGGGCCCCCAGGGATATGACTTAAGATGGGTGCAGTAGTGCCTCCAAACCCAGGCTTCTTCGTAGGGCTGGGTCCCGTGGTCACCATGGGGTGGCTCTGGTGAGGAGAGCCCCAGGAATTCAGTCCCACGCTGCCCCCATTGCTGTGTTTGGTGCTCGGGGGCCCCCTCGTTCCTGCTGTAATGCTGAGAGCTGCAAACATGAAGCTCAGATCTAGGGCAGCCGCTCTGCTCCCCAAACCGACCTGTGTGATGGCATGGGTGCCCACGGTGGAATTTGTGGATGATGAACCCCCAGAAGATGCTTGTGCATGACCGCTCAAAGCTGGGAGGCCTGGAGCAGAGGGAAAGGCTCGAGCTTTCCGTTTTCTATGGTGGGGAGAGCTGCCACAGGCGGTGGTTCCTCGCTGCTGCCAATCAGGGCCCCCAGGGATGTGACTTAAGATGGGGTCAGTAGTGCCTCCAAACCCAGGCTGCTTCTTATGACTGGGTCGCGTGGTCACCATGGGGAGGCTCTGGTGAGGAGGGCCCCAGGAGTTCAGGCCCACGCTGCCCCCATCGCTGTGTGTGGTGCTAGGAGGCCCCCTCGTTCCTGCTGTAATGCTGAGAGCTGCAAACATGCAGCTCAGATCTAGGGCAGCCGCTGTGCTCCCCAAGCCCAGCTGTGTGCTGGCATGGGTGCCCACGGTGGAATTTGTGGATGATGAACCCCCAGAAGATGCTTGTGTGGGGCCGCCCGAAGCTGGGGGGCCTGGAGCAGAGGCAAAGCCTGGAGCTTTCCGTTTCCTATGCTGGGGAGAGCTGCGACAGGCGGTGGTTCCTCGCTGCTGCCAATCAGGGCCCCCAGGGATGTGACTTAAGATGGGGTCAGTAGTGCCTCCAAACCCAGGCTGCTTCTTAGGGCTGGGTCCCGTGATCACCATGGGGTGGCTCTGGTGAGGAGAGCCCCAGGAATTCAGTCCCACGCTGCCCCCATTGCTGTGTTTGGTGCTCGGGGGCCCCCTCGTTCCTGCTGTAATGCTGAGAGCTGCAAACATGAAGCTCAGATCTAGGGCAGCCGCTCTGCTCCCCAAACCGACCTGTGTGATGGCATGGGTGCCCACGGTGGAATTTGTGGATGATGAACCCCCAGAAGATGCTTGTGCATGACCGCTCAAAGCTGGGAGGCCTGGAGCAGAGGGAAAGGCTCGAGCTTTCCGTTTTCTATGGTGGGGAGAGCTGCCACAGGCGGTGGTTCCTCGCTGCTGCCAATCAGGGCCCCCAGGGATGTGACTTAAGATGGGGTCAGTAGTGCCTCCAAACCCAGGCTTCTTCGTAGGGCTGGGTCCCGTGGTCACCATGGGGTGGCTCTGGTGAGGAGAGCCCCAGGAATTCAGTCCCACGCTGCCCCCATTGCTGTGTTTGGTGCTCGGGGGCCCCCTCGTTCCTGCTGTAATGCTGAGAGCTGCAAACATGCAGCTCAGATCTAAGGCAACCGCTGTGCTCCCGAAACCCACTGTGTGCTGGCATGGGTGCCCACGGTGGAATTTGTGGATGATGAACCCCCAGAAGATGGTTGTGGGGGGCCGGGAGCAGAGGCAAAGGCTGGAGCTTTCCGTTTCCTGTGCTGGGGAGAGCTGCCACAGGCGGTGGTTCCTCGCTGCTGCCAATCAGGGCCCCCAGGGATGTGACTTAAGATGGGGTCAGTAGTGCCTCCAAACCCAAGCTGCTTCGTAGGGCTGGGTCCCGTGGTCACCATGGGGTGGCTCTGGTGAGGAGAGCCCCAGGAATTCAGTCCCACGCTGCCCCCATTGCTGTGTTTGGTGCTCGGGGGCCCCCTCGTTCCTGCTGTAATGCTGAGAGCTGCAAACATGCAGCTCAGATCTAGGGCAGCCGCTCTGCTCCCCAAACCCAGCTGTGTGATGGCATGGGTGCCCACGGTGGAATTTGTGGATGATGAACCCCCAGAAGATGCTTGTGCGGGGTGGCCCGAAGCTGGCGGGCCTGGAGCAGGCAAAGGCCTGAGCTTTCCGTTTCCTATGCTGTGGAGAGCTGCGACAGGCGGTGGTTCCTCGCTGCTGCCAATCAGGGCCCCCAGGGATGTGACTTAAGATGGGGTCAGTAGTGCCTCCAAACCCAGGCTTCTTCTTATGACTGGGTCGCGTGGTCACCATGGGGAGGCTCTGGTGAGGAGGGCCCCAGGAGTTTCAGGCCCACGCTGCCCCCATCGCTGTGTGTGGTGCTAGGAGGCCCCCTCGTTCCTGCTGTAATGCTGAGAGCTGCAAACATGCAGCTCAGATCTAGGGCAGCCGCTGTGCTCCCCAAGCCCAGCTGTGTGCTGGCATGGGTGCCCACGGTGGAATTTGTGGATGATGAACCCCCAGAAGATGCTTGTGTGGGGCCGCCCGAAGCTGGGGGGCCTGGAGCAGAGGCAAAGCCTGGAGCTTTCCGTTTCCTATGCTGCGGAGAGCTGCGACAGGCGGTGGTTCCTCGCTGCTGCCAATCAGGGCCCCCAGGGATGTGACTTAAGATGGTGTCAGTAGTGCCTCCAAACCCAGGCTGCTTCTTAGGGCTGGGTCCCGTGGTCACCATGGGGAGGCTCTGGTGAGGAGGGCCCCAGGAGTTCAGGCCCACGCTGCCCCCATTGCTGTGTGTGGTGCTCGGGGGCCCCCTCTTTCTTGATGTAACGATGAGATCTGCAAACATGCAGCTTAGATCAAGGGTAGCCGCTCAGCTCCCCAAACCCAGCTGTGTGCTGGCATGGGTGCCCACGGTGGAATTTGTGGATGATGAACCCCCAGAAGATGCTTGTGTGGGGCCGGGAGCAGAGGCAAAGGCTGGAGCTTTCCGTTTCCTGTGCTGGGGAGAGCTGCCACAGGCGGTGGTTCCTCGCTGCTGCCAATCAGGGCCCCCAGGGATATGACTTAAGATGGGTGCAGTAGTGCCTCCAAACCCAGGCTTCTTCGTAGGGCTGGGTCCCGTGGTCACCATGGGGTGGCTCTGGTGAGGAGAGCCCCAGGAATTCAGTCCCACGCTGCCCCCATTGCTGTGTTTGGTGCTCGGGGGCCCCCTCGTTCCTGCTGTAATGCTGAGAGCTGCAAACATGAAGCTCAGATCTAGGGCAGCCGCTCTGCTCCCCAAACCGACCTGTGTGATGGCATGGGTGCCCACGGTGGAATTTGTGGATGATGAACCCCCAGAAGATGCTTGTGCATGACCGCTCAAAGCTGGGAGGCCTGGAGCAGAGGGAAAGGCTCGAGCTTTCCGTTTTCTATGGTGGGGAGAGCTGCCACAGGCGGTGGTTCCTCGCTGCTGCCAATCAGGGCCCCCAGGGATGTGACTTAAGATGGGGTCAGTAGTGCCTCCAAACCCAGGCTTCTTCGTAGGGCTGGGTCCCGTGGTCACCATGGGGTGGCTCTGGTGAGGAGAGCCCCAGGAATTCAGTCCCACGCTGCCCCCATTGCTGTGTTTGGTGCTCGGGGGCCCCCTCGTTCCTGCTATAATGCTGAGAGCTGCAAACATGCAGCTCAGAACTAGGGCAGCCGCTCTGCTCCCCATACCCAGCTGTGTGATGGCATGGGTGCCCACGGTGGAATTTGTGGATGATGAACCCCCAGAAGATGCTTGTGCGGGGTGGCCCGAAGCTGGGGGGCCTGGAGCAGAGGCAAAGGCCTGAGCTTTCCGTTTCCTATGCTGTGGAGAGCTGCGACAGGCGGTGGTTCCTCGCTGCTGCCAATCAGGGCCCCCAGGGATGTGACTTAAGATGGGGTCAGTAGTGCCTCCAAACCCAGGCTGCTTCTTAGGGCTGGGTCCCGTGATCACCATGGGGTGGCTCTGGTGAGGAGGGCCCCAGGAGTTCAGGCCCACGCTGCCCCCATTGCTGTGTGTGGTGCTCGGGGGCCCCCTCTTTCTTGATGTAACGATGAGATCTGCAAAGAGCAAGTTAGATCAAGGGCAGCCGCTCTGCTCCCCAAACCCAGCTGTTTGCTGGCATGGGTGCCCACGGTGGAATTTGTGGATGATGAACCCCCAGAAGATGCTTGTGGGGGGCCGGGAGCAGAGGCAAAGGCTGGAGCTTTCCGTTTCCTGTGCTGGGGAGAGCTGCCACAGGCGGTGGTTCCTCGCTGCTGCCAATCAGGGCCCCCAGGGATGTGACTTAAGATGGGGTCAGTAGTGCCTCCAAACCCAAGCTGCTTCGTAGGGCTGGGTCCCGTGGTCACCATGGGGTGGCTCTGGTGAGGAGAGCCCCAGGAATTCAGTCCCACGCTGCCCCCATTGCTGTGTTTGGTGCTCGGGGGCCCCCTCGTTCCTGCTGTAATGCTGAGAGCTGCAAACATGCAGCTCAGATCTAGGGCAGCCGCTGTGCTCCCCAAGCCCAGCTGTGTGATGGCATGGGTGCCCACGGTGGAATTTGTGGATGATAAACCCCCAGAAGATGCTTGTGTGGGGTGGCCCGAAGCTGGCGGGCCTGGAGCAGAGGCAAAGGCCTGAGCTTTCCGTTTCCTATGCTGTGGAGAGCTGCGACAGGCGGTGGTTCCTCGCTGCTGCCAATCAGGGCCCCCAGGGATGTGACTTAAGATGGGGTCAGTAGTGCCTCCAAACCCAGGCTTCTTCTTATGACTGGGTCGCGTGGTCACCATGGGGAGGCTCTGGTGAGGAGGGCCCCAGGAGTTCAGCCCCACGCTGCCCCCATCGCTGTGTGTGGTGCTAGGAGGCCCCCTCGTTCCTGCTGTAATGCTGAGAGCTGCAAACATGCAGCTCAGATCTAGGGCAGCCGCTGTGCTCCCCAAGCCCAGCTGTGTGCTGGCATGGGTGCCCACGGTGGAATTTGTGGATGATGAACCCCCAGAAGATGCTTGTGTGGGGCCGCCCGAAGCTGGGGGGCCTGGAGCAGAGGCAAAGCCTGGAGCTTTCCGTTTCCTATGCTGCGGAGAGCTGCGACAGGCGGTGGTTCCTCGCTGCTGCCAATCAGGGCCCCCAGGGATGTGACTTAAGATGGTGTCAGTAGTGCCTCCAAACCCAGGCTGCTTCTTAGGGCTGGGTCCCGTGGTCACCATGGGGAGGCTCTGGTGAGGAGGGCCCCAGGAGTTCAGGCCCACGCTGCCCCCATTGCTGTGTGTGGTGCTCGGGGGCCCCCTCGTTCCTGATGTAACGATGAGATCTGCAAACATGCAGCTTAGATCAAGGGTAGCCGCTCTGCTCCCCAAACCCAGCTGTGTGCTGGCATGGGTGCCCACGGTGGAATTTGTGGATGATGAACCCCCAGAAGATGGTTGTGGGGGGCCGGGAGCAGAGGCAAAGGCTGGAGCTTTCCGTTTCCTGTGCTGGGGAGAGCTGCCACAGGCGGTGGTTCCTCGCTGCTGCCAATCAGGGCCCCCAGGGATATGACTTAAGATGGGTGCAGTAGTGCCTCCAAACCCAGGCTTCTTCGTAGGGCTGGGTCCCGTGGTCACCATGGGGTGGCTCTGGTGAGGAGAGCCCCAGGAATTCAGTCCCACGCTGCCCCCATTGCTGTGTTTGGTGCTCGGGGGCCCCCTCGTTCCTGCTGTAATGCTGAGAGCTGCAAACATGAAGCTCAGATCTAGGGCAGCCGCTCTGCTCCCCAAACCGACCTGTGTGATGGCATGGGTGCCCACGGTGGAATTTGTGGATGATGAACCCCCAGAAGATGCTTGTGCATGACCGCTCAAAGCTGGGAGGCCTGGAGCAGAGGGAAAGGCTCGAGCTTTCCGTTTTCTATGGTGGGGAGAGCTGCCACAGGCGGTGGTTCCTCGCTGCTGCCAATCAGGGCCCCCAGGGATGTGACTTAAGATGGGGTCAGTAGTGCCTCCAAACCCAGGCTTCTTCGTAGGGCTGGGTCCCGTGGTCACCATGGGGTGGCTCTGGTGAGGAGAGCCCCAGGAATTCAGTCCCACGCTGCCCCCATTGCTGTGTTTGGTGCTCGGGGGCCCCCTCGTTCCTGCTGTAATGCTGAGAGCTGCAAACATGAAGCTTAGATCTAGGGCAGCCGCTCTGCTCCCCAAACCGACCTGTGTGATGGCATGGGTGCCCACGGTGGAATTTGTGGATGATGAACCCCCAGAAGATGCTTGTGCATGACCGCTCAAAGCTGGGAGGCCTGGAGCAGAGGGAAAGGCTCGAGCTTTCCGTTTTCTATGGTGGGGAGAGCTGCCACAGGCGGTGGTTCCTCGCTGCTGCCAATCAGGGCCCCCAGGGATGTGACTTAAGATGGGGTCAGTAGTGCCTCCAAACCCAGGCTTCTTCGTAGGGCTGGGTCCCGTGGTCACCATGGGGTGGCTCTGGTGAGGAGAGCCCCAGGAATTCAGTCCCACGCTGCCCCCATTGCTGTGTTTGGTGCTCGGGGGCCCCCTCGTTCCTGCTATAATGCTGAGAGCTGCAAACATGCAGCTCAGATCTAGGGCAGCCGCTCTGCTCCCCAAACCCAGCTGTGTGATGGCATGGGTGCCCACGGTGGAATTTGTGGATGATGAACCCCCAGAAGATGCTTGTGCGGGGTGGCCCGAAGCTGGGGGGCCTGGAGCAGAGGCAAAGGCCTGAGCTTTCCGTTTCCTATGCTGTGGAGAGCTGCGACAGGCGGTGGTTCCTCGCTGCTGCCAATCAGGGCCCCCAGGGATGTGACTTAAGATGGGGTCAGTAGTGCCTCCAAACCCAGGCTTCTTCTTATGACTGGGTCGCGTGGTCACCATGGGGAGGCTCTGGTGAGGAGGGCCCCAGGAGTTCAGGCCCACGCTGCCCCCATCGCTGTGTGTGGTGCTAGGAGGCCCCCTCGTTCCTGCTGTAATGCTGAGAGCTGCAAACATGCAGCTCAGATCTAGGGCAGCCGCTGTGCTCCCCAAGCCCAGCTGTGTGCTGGCATGGGTGCCCACGGTGGAATTTGTGGATGATGAACCCCCAGAAGATGCTTGTGTGGGGCCGCCCGAAGCTGGGGGGCCTGGAGCAGAGGCAAAGGCTGGAGCTTTCCGTTTCCTATGCTGGGGAGAGCTGCGACAGGCGGTGGTTCCTCGCTGCTGCCAATCAGGGCCCCCAGGGATGTGACTTAAGATGGTGTCAGTAGTGCCTCCAAACCCAGGCTGCTTCTTAGGGCTGGGTCCCGTGGTCACCATGGGGAGGCTCTGGTGAGGAGGGCCCCAGGAGTTCAGGCCCACGCTGCCCCCATTGCTGTGTGTGGTGCTCGGGGGCCCCCTCTTTCTTGATGTAACGATGAGATCTGCAAACATGCAGCTTAGATCAAGGGCAGCCGCTCTGCTCCCCAAACCCAGCTGTGTGCTGGCATGGGTGCCCACGGTGGAATTTGTGGATGATGAACCCCCAGAAGATGCTTGTGGGGGGCCGGGAGCAGAGGCAAAGGCTGGAGCTTTCCGTTTCCTGTGCTGGGGAGAGCTGCCACAGGCGGTGGTTCCTCGCTGCTGCCAATCAGGGCCCCCAGGGATATGACTTAAGATGGGTGCAGTAGTGCCTCCAAACCCAGGCTTCTTCGTAGGGCTGGGTCCCGTGGTCACCATGGGGTGGCTCTGGTGAGGAGAGCCCCAGGAATTCAGTCCCACGCTGCCCCCATTGCTGTGTTTGGTGCTCGGGGGCCCCCTCGTTCCTGCTGTAATGCTGAGAGCTGCAAACATGAAGCTCAGATCTAGGGCAGCCGCTCTGCTCCCCAAACCGACCTGTGTGATGGCATGGGTGCCCACGGTGGAATTTGTGGATGATGAACCCCCAGAAGATGCTTGTGCATGACCGCTCAAAGCTGGGAGGCCTGGAGCAGAGGGAAAGGCTCGAGCTTTCCGTTTTCTATGGTGGGGAGAGCTGCCACAGGCGGTGGTTCCTCGCTGCTGCCAATCAGGGCCCCCAGGGATGTGACTTAAGATGGGGTCAGTAGTGCCTCCAAACCCAGGCTTCTTCGTAGGGCTGGGTCCCGTGGTCACCATGGGGTGGCTCTGGTGAGGAGAGCCCCAGGAATTCAGTCCCACGCTGCCCCCATTGCTGTGTTTGGTGCTCGGGGGCCCCCTCGTTCCTGCTGTAATGCTGAGAGCTGCAAACATGAAGCTTAGATCTAGGGCAGCCGCTCTGCTCCCCAAACCGACCTGTGTGATGGCATGGGTGCCCACGGTGGAATTTGTGGATGATGAACCCCCAGAAGATGCTTGTGCATGACCGCTCAAAGCTGGGAGGCCTGGAGCAGAGGGAAAGGCTCGAGCTTTCCGTTTTCTATGGTGGGGAGAGCTGCCACAGGCGGTGGTTCCTCGCTGCTGCCAATCAGGGCCCCCAGGGATGTGACTTAAGATGGGGTCAGCAGTGCCTCCAAACCCAGGCTTCTTCGTAGGGCTGGGTCCCGTGGTCACCATGGGGTGGCTCTGGTGAGGAGAGCCCCAGGAATTCAGTCCCACGCTGCCCCCATTGCTGTGTTTGGTGCTCGGGGGCCCCCTCGTTCCTGCTATAATGCTGAGAGCTGCAAACATGCAGCTCAGATCTAGGGCAGCCGCTCTGCTCCCCAAACCCAGCTGTGTGATGGCATGGGTGCCCACGGTGGAATTTGTGGATGATGAACCCCCAGAAGATGCTTGTGCGGGGTGGCCCGAAGCTGGGGGGCCTGGAGCAGAGGCAAAGGCCTGAGCTTTCCGTTTCCTATGCTGTGGAGAGCTGCGACAGGCGGTGGTTCCTCGCTGCTGCCAATCAGGGCCCCCAGGGATGTGACTTAAGATGGGGTCAGTAGTGCCTCCAAACCCAGGCTTCTTCTTATGACTGGGTCGCGTGGTCACCATGGGGAGGCTCTGGTGAGGAGGGCCCCAGGAGTTCAGGCCCACGCTGCCCCCATCGCTGTGTGTGGTGCTAGGAGGCCCCCTCGTTCCTGCTGTAATGCTGAGAGCTGCAAACATGCAGCTCAGATCTAGGGCAGCCGCTGTGCTCCCCAAGCCCAGCTGTGTGCTGGCATGGGTGCCCACGGTGGAATTTGTGGATGATGAACCCCCAGAAGATGCTTGTGTGGGGCCGCCCGAAGCTGGGGGGCCTGGAGCAGAGGCAAAGGCTGGAGCTTTCCGTTTCCTATGCTGGGGAGAGCTGCGACAGGCGGTGGTTCCTCGCTGCTGCCAATCAGGGCCCCCAGGGATGTGACTTAAGATGGTGTCAGTAGTGCCTCCAAACCCAGGCTGCTTCTTAGGGCTGGGTCCCGTGGTCACCATGGGGAGGCTCTGGTGAGGAGGGCCCCAGGAGTTCAGGCCCACGCTGCCCCCATTGCTGTGTGTGGTGCTCGGGGGCCCCCTCTTTCTTGATGTAACGATGAGATCTGCAAACATGCAGCTTAGATCAAGGGCAGCCGCTCTGCTCCCCAAACCCAGCTGTGTGCTGGCATGGGTGCCCACGGTGGAATTTGTGGATGATGAACCCCCAGAAGATGCTTGTGGGGGGCCGGGAGCAGAGGCAAAGGCTGGAGCTTTCCGTTTCCTGTGCTGGGGAGAGCTGCCACAGGCGGTGGTTCCTCGCTGCTGCCAATCAGGGCCCCCAGGGATATGACTTAAGATGGGTGCAGTAGTGCCTCCAAACCCAGGCTTCTTCGTAGGGCTGGGTCCCGTGGTCACCATGGGGTGGCTCTGGTGAGGAGAGCCCCAGGAATTCAGTCCCACGCTGCCCCCATTGCTGTGTTTGGTGCTCGGGGGCCCCCTCGTTCCTGCTGTAATGCTGAGAGCTGCAAACATGAAGCTCAGATCTAGGGCAGCCGCTCTGCTCCCCAAACCGACCTGTGTGATGGCATGGGTGCCCACGGTGGAATTTGTGGATGATGAACCCCCAGAAGATGCTTGTGCATGACCGCTCAAAGCTGGGAGGCCTGGAGCAGAGGGAAAGGCTCGAGCTTTCCGTTTTCTATGGTGGGGAGAGCTGCCACAGGCGGTGGTTCCTCGCTGCTGCCAATCAGGGCCCCCAGGGATGTGACTTAAGATGGGGTCAGTAGTGCCTCCAAACCCAGGCTTCTTCGTAGGGCTGGGTCCCGTGGTCACCATGGGGTGGCTCTGGTGAGGAGAGCCCCAGGAATTCAGTCCCACGCTGCCCCCATTGCTGTGTTTGGTGCTCGGGGGCCCCCTCGTTCCTGCTGTAATGCTGAGAGCTGCAAACATGCAGCTCAGATCTAAGGCAACCGCTGTGCTCCCGAAACCCACTGTGTGCTGGCATGGGTGCCCACGGTGGAATTTGTGGATGATGAACCCCCAGAAGATGGTTGTGGGGGGCCGGGAGCAGAGGCAAAGGCTGGAGCTTTCCGTTTCCTGTGCTGGGGAGAGCTGCCACAGGCGGTGGTTCCTCGCTGCTGCCAATCAGGGCCCCCAGGGATGTGACTTAAGATGGGGTCAGTAGTGCCTCCAAACCCAAGCTGCTTCGTAGGGCTGGGTCCCGTGGTCACCATGGGGTGGCTCTGGTGAGGAGAGCCCCAGGAATTCAGTCCCACGCTGCCCCCATTGCTGTGTTTGGTGCTCGGGGGCCCCCTCGTTCCTGCTGTAATGCTGAGAGCTGCAAACATGCAGCTCAGATCTAGGGCAGCCGCTCTGCTCCCCAAACCCAGCTGTGTGATGGCATGGGTGCCCACGGTGGAATTTGTGGATGATGAACCCCCAGAAGATGCTTGTGCGGGGTGGCCCGAAGCTGGCGGGCCTGGAGCAGGCAAAGGCCTGAGCTTTCCGTTTCCTATGCTGTGGAGAGCTGCGACAGGCGGTGGTTCCTCGCTGCTGCCAATCAGGGCCCCCAGGGATGTGACTTAAGATGGGGTCAGTAGTGCCTCCAAACCCAGGCTTCTTCTTATGACTGGGTCGCGTGGTCACCATGGGGAGGCTCTGGTGAGGAGGGCCCCAGGAGTTTCAGGCCCACGCTGCCCCCATCGCTGTGTGTGGTGCTAGGAGGCCCCCTCGTTCCTGCTGTAATGCTGAGAGCTGCAAACATGCAGCTCAGATCTAGGGCAGCCGCTGTGCTCCCCAAGCCCAGCTGTGTGCTGGCATGGGTGCCCACGGTGGAATTTGTGGATGATGAACCCCCAGAAGATGCTTGTGTGGGGCCGCCCGAAGCTGGGGGGCCTGGAGCAGAGGCAAAGCCTGGAGCTTTCCGTTTCCTATGCTGCGGAGAGCTGCGACAGGCGGTGGTTCCTCGCTGCTGCCAATCAGGGCCCCCAGGGATGTGACTTAAGATGGTGTCAGTAGTGCCTCCAAACCCAGGCTGCTTCTTAGGGCTGGGTCCCGTGGTCACCATGGGGAGGCTCTGGTGAGGAGAGCCCCAGGAGTTCAGGCCCACGCTGCCCCCATTGCTGTGTGTGGTGCTCGGGGGCCCCCTCTTTCTTGATGTAACGATGAGATCTGCAAACATGCAGCTTAGATCAAGGGTAGCCGCTCAGCTCCCCAAACCCAGCTGTGTGCTGGCATGGGTGCCCACGGTGGAATTTGTGGATGATGAACCCCCAGAAGATGCTTGTGTGGGGCCGGGAGCAGAGGCAAAGGCTGGAGCTTTCCGTTTCCTGTGCTGGGGAGAGCTGCCACAGGCGGTGGTTCCTCGCTGCTGCCAATCAGGGCCCCCAGGGATATGACTTAAGATGGGTGCAGTAGTGCCTCCAAACCCAGGCTTCTTCGTAGGGCTGGGTCCCGTGGTCACCATGGGGTGGCTCTGGTGAGGAGAGCCCCAGGAATTCAGTCCCACGCTGCCCCCATTGCTGTGTTTGGTGCTCGGGGGCCCCCTCGTTCCTGCTGTAATGCTGAGAGCTGCAAACATGAAGCTCAGATCTAGGGCAGCCGCTCTGCTCCCCAAACCGACCTGTGTGATGGCATGGGTGCCCACGGTGGAATTTGTGGATGATGAACCCCCAGAAGATGCTTGTGCATGACCGCTCAAAGCTGGGAGGCCTGGAGCAGAGGGAAAGGCTCGAGCTTTCCGTTTTCTATGGTGGGGAGAGCTGCCACAGGCGGTGGTTCCTCGCTGCTGCCAATCAGGGCCCCCAGGGATGTGACTTAAGATGGGGTCAGTAGTGCCTCCAAACCCAGGCTTCTTCGTAGGGCTGGGTCCCGTGGTCACCATGGGGTGGCTCTGGTGAGGAGAGCCCCAGGAATTCACTCCCACGCTGCCCCCATTGCTGTGTTTGGTGCTCGGGGGCCCCCTCGTTCCTGCTATAATGCTGAGAGCTGCAAACATGCAGCTCAGATCTAGGGCAGCCGCTCTGCTCCCCATACCCAGCTGTGTGATGGCATGGGTGCCCACGGTGGAATTTGTGGATGATGAACCCCCAGAAGATGCTTGTGCGGGGTGGCCCGAAGCTGGGGGGCCTGGAGCAGAGGCAAAGGCCTGAGCTTTCCGTTTCCTATGCTGTGGAGAGCTGCGACAGGCGGTGGTTCCTCGCTGCTGCCAATCAGGGCCCCCAGGGATGTGACTTAAGATGGGGTCAGTAGTGCCTCCAAACCCAGGCTGCTTCTTAGGGCTGGGTCCCGTGATCACCATGGGGTGGCTCTGGTGAGGAGGGCCCCAGGAGTTCAGGCCCACGCTGCCCCCATTGCTGTGTGTGGTGCTCGGGGGCCCCCTCTTTCTTGATGTAACGATGAGATCTGCAAAGAGCAAGTTAGATCAAGGGCAGCCGCTCTGCTCCCCAAACCCAGCTGTTTGCTGGCATGGGTGCCCACGGTGGAATTTGTGGATGATGAACCCCCAGAAGATGCTTGTGGGGGGCCGGGAGCAGAGGCAAAGGCTGGAGCTTTCCGTTTCCTGTGCTGGGGAGAGCTGCCACAGGCGGTGGTTCCTCGCTGCTGCCAATCAGGGCCCCCAGGGATGTGACTTAAGATGGGGTCAGTAGTGCCTCCAAACCCAAGCTGCTTCGTAGGGCTGGGTCCCGTGGTCACCATGGGGTGGCTCTGGTGAGGAGAGCCCCAGGAATTCAGTCCCACGCTGCCCCCATTGCTGTGTTTGGTGCTCGGGGGCCCCCTCGTTCCTGCTGTAATGCTGAGAGCTGCAAACATGCAGCTCAGATCTAGGGCAGCCGCTGTGCTCCCCAAGCCCAGCTGTGTGATGGCATGGGTGCCCACGGTGGAATTTGTGGATGATAAACCCCCAGAAGATGCTTGTGTGGGGTGGCCCGAAGCTGGCGGGCCTGGAGCAGAGGCAAAGGCCTGAGCTTTCCGTTTCCTATGCTGTGGAGAGCTGCGACAGGCGGTGGTTCCTCGCTGCTGCCAATCAGGGCCCCCAGGGATGTGACTTAAGATGGGGTCAGTAGTGCCTCCAAACCCAGGCTTCTTCTTATGACTGGGTCGCGTGGTCACCATGGGGAGGCTCTGGTGAGGAGGGCCCCAGGAGTTCAGCCCCACGCTGCCCCCATCGCTGTGTGTGGTGCTAGGAGGCCCCCTCGTTCCTGCTGTAATGCTGAGAGCTGCAAACATGCAGCTCAGATCTAGGGCAGCCGCTGTGCTCCCCAAGCCCAGCTGTGTGCTGGCATGGGTGCCCACGGTGGAATTTGTGGATGATGAACCCCCAGAAGATGCTTGTGTGGGGCCGCCCGAAGCTGGGGGGCCTGGAGCAGAGGCAAAGCCTGGAGCTTTCCGTTTCCTATGCTGCGGAGAGCTGCGACAGGCGGTGGTTCCTCGCTGCTGCCAATCAGGGCCCCCAGGGATGTGACTTAAGATGGTGTCAGTAGTGCCTCCAAACCCAGGCTGCTTCTTAGGGCTGGGTCCCGTGGTCACCATGGGGAGGCTCTGGTGAGGAGGGCCCCAGGAGTTCAGGCCCACGCTGCCCCCATTGCTGTGTGTGGTGCTCGGGGGCCCCCTCTTTCTTGATGTAACGATGAGATCTGCAAACATGCAGCTTAGATCAAGGGTAGCCGCTCTGCTCCCCAAACCCAGCTGTGTGCTGGCATGGGTGCCCACGGTGGAATTTGTGGATGATGAACCCCCAGAAGATGGTTGTGGGGGGCCGGGAGCAGAGGCAAAGGCTGGAGCTTTCCGTTTCCTGTGCTGGGGAGAGCTGCCACAGGCGGTGGTTCCTCGCTGCTGCCAATCAGGGCCCCCAGGGATATGACTTAAGATGGGTGCAGTAGTGCCTCCAAACCCAGGCTTCTTCGTAGGGCTGGGTCCCGTGGTCACCATGGGGTGGCTCTGGTGAGGAGAGCCCCAGGAATTCAGTCCCACGCTGCCCCCATTGCTGTGTTTGGTGCTCGGGGGCCCCCTCGTTCCTGCTGTAATGCTGAGAGCTGCAAACATGAAGCTCAGATCTAGGGCAGCCGCTCTGCTCCCCAAACCGACCTGTGTGATGGCATGGGTGCCCACGGTGGAATTTGTGGATGATGAACCCCCAGAAGATGCTTGTGCATGACCGCTCAAAGCTGGGAGGCCTGGAGCAGAGGGAAAGGCTCGAGCTTTCCGTTTTCTATGGTGGGGAGAGCTGCCACAGGCGGTGGTTCCTCGCTGCTGCCAATCAGGGCCCCCAGGGATGTGACTTAAGATGGGGTCAGTAGTGCCTCCAAACCCAGGCTTCTTCGTAGGGCTGGGTCCCGTGGTCACCATGGGGTGGCTCTGGTGAGGAGAGCCCCAGGAATTCAGTCCCACGCTGCCCCCATTGCTGTGTTTGGTGCTCGGGGGCCCCCTCGTTCCTGCTGTAATGCTGAGAGCTGCAAACATGAAGCTTAGATCTAGGGCAGCCGCTCTGCTCCCCAAACCGACCTGTGTGATGGCATGGGTGCCCACGGTGGAATTTGTGGATGATGAACCCCCAGAAGATGCTTGTGCATGACCGCTCAAAGCTGGGAGGCCTGGAGCAGAGGGAAAGGCTCGAGCTTTCCGTTTTCTATGGTGGGGAGAGCTGCCACAGGCGGTGGTTCCTCGCTGCTGCCAATCAGGGCCCCCAGGGATGTGACTTAAGATGGGGTCAGTAGTGCCTCCAAACCCAGGCTTCTTCGTAGGGCTGGGTCCCGTGGTCACCATGGGGTGGCTCTGGTGAGGAGAGCCCCAGGAATTCAGTCCCACGCTGCCCCCATTGCTGTGTTTGGTGCTCGGGGGCCCCCTCGTTCCTGCTATAATGCTGAGAGCTGCAAACATGCAGCTCAGATCTAGGGCAGCCGCTCTGCTCCCCAAACACAGCTGTGTGATGGCATGGGTGCCCACGGTGGAATTTGTGGATGATGAACCCCCAGAAGATGCTTGTGTGGGGCCGCCCGAAGCTGGGGGGGCCTGGAGCAGAAGCAAAGGCCTGAGCTTTCCGTTTCCTATGCTGTGGAGAGCTGCGACAGGCGGTGGTTCCTCGCTGCTGCCAATCAGGGCCCCCAGGGATGTGACTTAAGATGGGGTCAGTAGTGCCTCCAAACCCAGGCTTCTTCTTATGACTGGGTCGCGTGGTCACCATGGGGAGGCTCTGGTGAGGAGGGCCCCAGGAGTTCAGGCCCACGCTGCCCCCATCGCTGTGTGTGGTGCTAGGAGGCCCCCTCGTTCCTGCTGTAATGCTGAGAGCTGCAAACATGCAGCTCAGATCTAGGGCAGCCGCTGTGCTCCCCAAGCCCAGCTGTGTGCTGGCATGGGTGCCCACGGTGGAATTTGTGGATGACGAACCCCCAGAAGATGCTTGTGTGGGGCCGCCCGAAGCTGGGGGGCCTGGAGCAGAGGCAAAGGCTGGAGCTTTCCGTTTCCTATGCTGGGGAGAGCTGCGACAGGCGGTGGTTCCTCGCTGCTGCCAATCAGGGCCCCCAGGGATGTGACTTAAGATGGTGTCAGTAGTGCCTCCAAACCCAGGCTGCTTCTTAGGGCTGGGTCCCGTGGTCACCATGGGGAGGCTCTGGTGAGGAGGGCCCCAGGAGTTCAGGCCCACGCTGCCCCCATTGCTGTGTGTGGTGCTCGGGGGCCCCCTCTTTCTTGATGTAACGATGAGATCTGCAAACATGCAGCTTAGATCAAGGGCAGCCGCTCTGCTCCCCAAACCCAGCTGTGTGCTGGCATGGGTGCCCACGGTGGAATTTGTGGATGATGAACCCCCAGAAGATGCTTGTGGGGGGCCGGGAGCAGAGGCAAAGGCTGGAGCTTTCCGTTTCCTGTGCTGGGGAGAGCTGCGACAGGCGGTGGTTCCTCGCTGCTGCCAATCAGGGCCCCCAGGGATATGACTTAAGATGGGTGCAGTAGTGCCTCCAAACCCAGGCTTCTTCGTAGGGCTGGGTCCCGTGGTCACCATGGGGTGGCTCTGGTGAGGAGAGCCCCAGGAATTCAGTCCCACGCTGCCCCCATTGCTGTGTTTGGTGCTCGGGGGCCCCCTCGTTCCTGCTGTAATGCTGAGAGCTGCAAACATGAAGCTCAGATCTAGGGCAGCCGCTCTGCTCCCCAAACCGACCTGTGTGATGGCATGGGTGCCCACGGTGGAATTTGTGGATGATGAACCCCCAGAAGATGCTTGTGCATGACCGCTCAAAGCTGGGAGGCCTGGAGCAGAGGGAAAGGCTCGAGCTTTCCGTTTTCTATGGTGGGGAGAGCTGCCACAGGCGGTGGTTCCTCGCTGCTGCCAATCAGGGCCCCCAGGGATGTGACTTAAGATGGGGTCAGTAGTGCCTCCAAACCCAGGCTTCTTCGTAGGGCTGGGTCCCGTGGTCACCATGGGGTGGCTCTGGTGAGGAGAGCCCCAGGAATTCAGTCCCACGCTGCCCCCATTGCTGTGTTTGGTGCTCGGGGGCCCCCTCGTTCCTGCTGTAATGCTGAGAGCTGCAAACATGAAGCTTAGATCTAGGGCAGCCGCTCTGCTCCCCAAACCGACCTGTGTGATGGCATGGGTGCCCACGGTGGAATTTGTGGATGATGAACCCCCAGAAGATGCTTGTGCATGACCGCTCAAAGCTGGGAGGCCTGGAGCAGAGGGAAAGGCTCGAGCTTTCCGTTTTCTATGGTGGGGAGAGCTGCCACAGGCGGTGGTTCCTCGCTGCTGCCAATCAGGGCCCCCAGGGATGTGACTTAAGATGGGGTCAGCAGTGCCTCCAAACCCAGGCTTCTTCGTAGGGCTGGGTCCCGTGGTCACCATGGGGTGGCTCTGGTGAGGAGAGCCCCAGGAATTCAGTCCCACGCTGCCCCCATTGCTGTGTTTGGTGCTCGGGGGCCCCCTCGTTCCTGCTATAATGCTGAGAGCTGCAAACATGCAGCTCAGATCTAGGGCAGCCGCTCTGCTCCCCAAACCCAGCTGTGTGATGGCATGGGTGCCCACGGTGGAATTTGTGGATGATGAACCCCCAGAAGATGCTTGTGCGGGGTGGCCCGAAGCTGGGGGGCCTGGAGCAGAGGCAAAGGCCTGAGCTTTCCGTTTCCTATGCTGTGGAGAGCTGCGACAGGCGGTGGTTCCTCGCTGCTGCCAATCAGGGCCCCCAGGGATGTGACTTAAGATGGGGTCAGTAGTGCCTCCAAACCCAGGCTTCTTCTTATGACTGGGTCGCGTGGTCACCATGGGGAGGCTCTGGTGAGGAGGGCCCCAGGAGTTCAGGCCCACGCTGCCCCCATCGCTGTGTGTGGTGCTAGGAGGCCCCCTCGTTCCTGCTGTAATGCTGAGAGCTGCAAACATGCAGCTCAGATCTAGGGCAGCCGCTGTGCTCCCCAAGCCCAGCTGTGTGCTGGCATGGGTGCCCACGGTGGAATTTGTGGATGATGAACCCCCAGAAGATGCTTGTGTGGGGCCGCCCGAAGCTGGGGGGCCTGGAGCAGAGGCAAAGGCTGGAGCTTTCCGTTTCCTATGCTGGGGAGAGCTGCGACAGGCGGTGGTTCCTCGCTGCTGCCAATCAGGGCCCCCAGGGATGTGACTTAAGATGGTGTCAGTAGTGCCTCCAAACCCAGGCTGCTTCTTAGGGCTGGGTCCCGTGGTCACCATGGGGAGGCTCTGGTGAGGAGGGCCCCAGGAGTTCAGGCCCACGCTGCCCCCATTGCTGTGTGTGGTGCTCGGGGGCCCCCTCTTTCTTGATGTAACGATGAGATCTGCAAACATGCAGCTTAGATCAAGGGCAGCCGCTCTGCTCCCCAAACCCAGCTGTGTGCTGGCATGGGTGCCCACGGTGGAATTTGTGGATGATGAACCCCCAGAAGATGGTTGTGGGGGGCCGGGAGCAGAGGCAAAGGCTGGAGCTTTCCGTTTCCTGTGCTGGGGAGAGCTGCCACAGGCGGTGGTTCCTCGCTGCTGCCAATCAGGGCCCCCAGGGATATGACTTAAGATGGGTGCAGTAGTGCCTCCAAACCCAGGCTTCTTCGTAGGGCTGGGTCCCGTGGTCACCATGGGGTGGCTCTGGTGAGGAGAGCCCCAGGAATTCAGTCCCACGCTGCCCCCATTGCTGTGTTTGGTGCTCGGGGGCCCCCTCGTTCCTGCTGTAATGCTGAGAGCTGCAAACATGAAGCTCAGATCTAGGGCAGCCGCTCTGCTCCCCAAACCGACCTGTGTGATGGCATGGGTGCCCACGGTGGAATTTGTGGATGATGAACCCCCAGAAGATGCTTGTGCATGACCGCTCAAAGCTGGGAGGCCTGGAGCAGAGGGAAAGGCTCGAGCTTTCCGTTTTCTATGGTGGGGAGAGCTGCCACAGGCGGTGGTTCCTCGCTGCTGCCAATCAGGGCCCCCAGGGATGTGACTTAAGATGGGGTCAGTAGTGCCTCCAAACCCAGGCTTCTTCGTAGGGCTGGGTCCCGTGGTCACCATGGGGTGGCTCTGGTGAGGAGAGCCCCAGGAATTCAGTCCCACGCTGCCCCCATTGCTGTGTTTGGTGCTCGGGGGCCCCCTCGTTCCTGCTGTAATGCTGAGAGCTGCAAACATGAAGCTTAGATCTAGGGCAGCCGCTCTGCTCCCCAAACCGACCTGTGTGATGGCATGGGTGCCCACGGTGGAATTTGTGGATGATGAACCCCCAGAAGATGCTTGTGCATGACCGCTCAAAGCTGGGAGGCCTGGAGTAGAGGGAAAGGCTCGAGCTTTCCGTTTTCTATGGTGGGGAGAGCTGCCACAGGCGGTGGTTCCTCGCTGCTGCCAATCAGGGCCCCCAGGGATGTGACTTAAGATGGGGTCAGTAGTGCCTCCAAACCCAGGCTTCTTCGTAGGGCTGGGTCCCGTGGTCACCATGGGGTGGCTCTGGTGAGGAGAGCCCCAGGAATTCAGTCCCACGCTGCCCCCATTGCTGTGTTTGGTGCTCGGGGGCCCCCTCGTTCCTGCTATAATGCTGAGAGCTGCAAACATGCAGCTCAGATCTAGGGCAGCCGCTCTGCTCCCCAAACCCAGCTGTGTGATGGCATGGGTGCCCACGGTGGAATTTGTGGATGATTAACCCCCAGAAGATGCTTGTGCGGGGTGGCCCGAAGCTGGGGGGCCTGGAGCAGAGGCAAAGGCCTGAGCTTTCCGTTTCCTATGCTGTGGAGAGCTGCGACAGGCGGTGGTTCCTCGCTGCTGCCAATCAGGGCCCCCAGGGATGTGACTTAAGATGGGGTCAGTAGTGCCTCCAAACCCAGGCTGCTTCTTAGGGCTGGGTCCCGTGATCACCATGGGGTGGCTCTGGTGAGGAGGGCCCCAGGAGTTCAGGCCCACGCTGCCCCCATTGCTGTGTGTGGTGCTCGGGGGCCCCCTCTTTCTTGATGTAACGATGAGATCTGCAAAGAGCAAGTTAGATCAAGGGCAGCCGCTCTGCTCCCCAAACCCAGCTGTTTGCTGGCATGGGTGCCCACGGTGGAATTTGTGGATGATGAACCCCCAGAAGATGCTTGTGGGGGGCCGGGAGCAGAGGCAAAGGCTGGAGCTTTCCGTTTCCTGTGCTGGGGAGAGCTGCCACAGGCGGTGGTTCCTCGCTGCTGCCAATCAGGGCCCCCAGGGATGTGACTTAAGATGGGGTCAGTAGTGCCTCCAAACCCAAGCTGCTTCGTAGGGCTGGGTCCCGTGGTCACCATGGGGTGGCTCTGGTGAGGAGAGCCCCAGGAATTCAGTCCCACGCTGCCCCCATTGCTGTGTTTGGTGCTCGGGGGCCCCCTCGTTCCTGCTGTAATGCTGAGAGCTGCAAACATGCAGCTCAGATCAAGGGCAGCCGCTGTGCTCCCCAAGCCCAGCTGTGTGATGGCATGGGTGCCCACGGTGGAATTTGTGGATGATGAACCCCCAGAAGATGCTTGTGTGGGGTGGCCCGAAGCTGGCGGGCCTGGAGCAGAGGCAAAGGCCTGAGCTTTCCGTTTCCTATGCTGTGGAGAGCTGCGACAGGCGGTGGTTCCTCGCTGCTGCCAATCAGGGCCCCCAGGGATGTGACTTAAGATGGGGTCAGTAGTGCCTCCAAATCCAGGCTTCTTCTTATGACTGGGTCGCGTGGTCACCATGGGGAGGCTCTGGTGAGGAGGGCCCCAGGAGTTCAGCCCCACGCTGCCCCCATCGCTGTGTGTGGTGCTAGGAGGCCCCCTCGTTCCTGCTGTAATGCTGAGAGCTGCAAACATGCAGCTCAGATCTAGGGCAGCCGCTGTGCTCCCCAAGCCCAGCTGTGTGCTGGCATGGGTGCCCACGGTGGAATTTGTGGATGATGAACCCCCAGAAGATGCTTGTGTGGGGCCGCCCGAAGCTGGGGGGCCTGGAGCAGAGGCAAAGCCTGGAGCTTTCCGTTTCCTATGCTGCGGAGAGCTGCGACAGGCGGTGGTTCCTCGCTGCTGCCAATCAGGGCCCCCAGGGATGTGACTTAAGATGGTGTCAGTAGTGCCTCCAAACCCAGGCTGCTTCTTAGGGCTGGGTCCCGTGGTCACCATGGGGAGGCTCTGGTGAGGAGGGCCCCAGGAGTTCAGGCCCACGCTGCCCCCATTGCTGTGTGTGGTGCTCGGGGGCCCCCTCTTTCTTGATGTAACGATGAGATCTGCAAACATGCAGCTTAGATCAAGGGTAGCCGCTCTGCTCCCCAAACCCAGCTGTGTGCTGGCATGGGTGCCCACGGTGGAATTTGTGGATGATGAACCCCCAGAAGATGGTTGTGGGGGGCCGGGAGCAGAGGCAAAGGCTGGAGCCTTCCGTTTCCTGTGCTGGGGAGAGCTGCCACAGGCGGTGGTTCCTCGCTGCTGCCAATCAGGGCCCCCAGGGATATGACTTAAGATGGGGTCAGTAGTGCCTCCAAACCCAGGCTTCTTCGTAGGGCTGGGTCCCGTGGTCACCATGGGGTGGCTCTGGTGAGGAGAGCCCCAGGAATTCAGTCCCACGCTGCCCCCATTGCTGTGTTTGGTGCTCGGGGGCCCCCTCGTTCCTGCTGTAATGCTGAGAGCTGCAAACATGAAGCTCAGATCTAGGGCAGCCGCTCTGCTCCCCAAACCGACCTGTGTGATGGCATGGGTGCCCACGGTGGAATTTGTGGATGATGAACCCCCAGAAGATGCTTGTGCATGACCGCTCAAAGCTGGGAGGCCTGGAGCAGAGGGAAAGGCTCGAGCTTTCCGTTTTCTATGGTGGGGAGAGCTGCCACAGGCGGTGGTTCCTCGCTGCTGCCAATCAGGGCCCCCAGGGATGTGACTTAAGATGGGGTCAGTAGTGCCTCCAAACCCAGGCTTCTTCGTAGGGCTGGGTCCCGTGGTCACCATGGGGTGGCTCTGGTGAGGAGAGCCCCAGGAATTCAGTCCCACGCTGCCCCCATTGCTGTGTTTGGTGCTCGGGGGCCCCCTCGTTCCTGCTGTAATGCTGAGAGCTGCAAACATGAAGCTTAGATCTACGGCAGCCGCTCTGCTCCCCAAACCGACCTGTGTGATGGCATGGGTGCCCACGGTGGAATTTGTGGATGATGAACCCCCAGAAGATGCTTGTGCGGGGTGGCCCGAAGCTGGGGGGCCTGGAGCAGAGGCAAAGGCCTGAGCTTTCCGTTTCCTATGCTGTGGAGAGCTGCGACAGGCGGTGGTTCCTCGCTGCTGCCAATCAGGGCCCCCAGGGATGTGACTTAAGATGGGGTCAGTAGTGCCTCCAAACCCAGGCTGCTTCTTAGGGCTGGGTCCCGTGATCACCATGGGGTGGCTCTGGTGAGGAGGGCCCCAGGAGTTCAGGCCCACGCTGCCCCCATTGCTGTGTGTGGTGCTCGGGGGCCCCCTCTTTCTTGATGTAACGATGAGATCTGCAAAGAGCAAGTTAGATCAAGGGCAGCCGCTCTGCTCCCCAAACCCAGCTGTTTGCTGGCATGGGTGCCCACGGTGGAATTTGTGGATGATGAACCCCCAGAAGATGCTTGTGGGGGGCCGGGAGCAGAGGCAAAGGCTGGAGCTTTCCGTTTCCTGTGCTGGGGAGAGCTGCCACAGGCGGTGGTTCCTCGCTGCTGCCAATCAGGGCCCCCAGGGATGTGACTTAAGATGGGGTCAGTAGTGCCTCCAAACCCAAGCTGCTTCGTAGGGCTGGGTCCCGTGGTCACCATGGGGTGGCTCTGGTGAGGAGAGCCCCAGGAATTCAGTCCCACGCTGCCCCCATTGCTGTGTTTGGTGCTCGGGGGCCCCCTCGTTCCTGCTGTAATGCTGAGAGCTGCAAACATGCAGCTCAGATCTAGGGCAGCCGCTGTGCTCCCCAAGCCCAGCTGTGTGATGGCATGGGTGCCCACGGTGGAATTTGTGGATGATGAACCCCCAGAAGATGCTTGTGTGGGGTGGCCCGAAGCTGGCGGGCCTGGAGCAGAGGCAAAGGCCTGAGCTTTCCGTTTCCTATGCTGTGGAGAGCTGCGACAGGCGGTGGTTCCTCGCTGCTGCCAATCAGGGCCCCCAGGGATGTGACTTAAGATGGGGTCAGTAGTGCCTCCAAATCCAGGCTTCTTCTTATGACTGGGTCGCGTGGTCACCATGGGGAGGCTCTGGTGAGGAGGGCCCCAGGAGTTCAGCCCCACGCTGCCCCCATCGCTGTGTGTGGTGCTAGGAGGCCCCCTCGTTCCTGCTGTAATGCTGAGAGCTGCAAACATGCAGCTCAGATCTAGGGCAGCCGCTGTGCTCCCCAAGCCCAGCTGTGTGCTGGCATGGGTGCCCACGGTGGAATTTGTGGATGATGAACCCCCAGAAGATGCTTGTGTGGGGCCGCCCGAAGCTGGGGGGCCTGGAGCAGAGGCAAAGCCTGGAGCTTTCCGTTTCCTATGCTGCGGAGAGCTGCGACAGGCGGTGGTTCCTCGCTGCTGCCAATCAGGGCCCCCAGGGATGTGACTTAAGATGGTGTCAGTAGTGCCTCCAAACCCAGGCTGCTTCTTAGGGCTGGGTCCCGTGGTCACCATGGGGAGGCTCTGGTGAGGAGGGCCCCAGGAGTTCAGGCCCACGCTGCCCCCATTGCTGTGTGTGGTGCTCGGGGGCCCCCTCTTTCTTGATGTAACGATGAGATCTGCAAACATGCAGCTTAGATCAAGGGTAGCCGCTCTGCTCCCCAAACCCAGCTGTGTGCTGGCATGGGTGCCCACGGTGGAATTTGTGGATGATGAACCCCCAGAAGATGGTTGTGGGGGGCCGGGAGCAGAGGCAAAGGCTGGAGCTTTCCGTTTCCTGTGCTGGGGAGAGCTGCCACAGGCGGTGGTTCCTCGCTGCTGCCAATCAGGGCCCCCAGGGATGTGACTTAAGATGGGTGCAGTAGTGCCTCCAAACCCAGGCTTCTTCGTAGGGCTGGGTCCCGTGGTCACCATGGGGTGGCTCTGGTGAGGAGAGCCCCAGGAATTCAGTCCCACGCTGCCCCCATTGCTGTGTTTGGTGCTCGGGGGGCCCCCTCGTTCCTGCTGTAATGCTGAGAGCTGCAAACATGAAGCTCAGATCTAGGGCAGCCGCTCTGCTCCCCAAACCGACCTGTGTGATGGCATGGGTGCCCACGGTGGAATTTGTGGATGATGAACCCCCAGAAGATGCTTGTGCATGACCGCTCAAAGCTGGGAGGCCTGGAGCAGAGGGAAAGGCTCGAGCTTTCCGTTTTCTATGGTGGGGAGAGCTGCCACAGGCGGTGGTTCCTCGCTGCTGCCAATCAGGGCCCCCAGGGATGTGACTTAAGATGGGGTCAGTAGTGCCTCCAAACCCAGGCTTCTTCGTAGGGCTGGGTCCCGTGGTCACCATGGGGTGGCTCTGGTGAGGAGAGCCCCAGGAATTCAGTCCCACGCTGCCCCCATTGCTGTGTTTGGTGCTCGGGGGCCCCCTCGTTCCTGCTGTAATGCTGAGAGCTGCAAACATGAAGCTTAGATCTAGGGCAGCCGCTCTGCTCCCCAAACCGACCTGTGTGATGGCATGGGTGCCCACGGTGGAATTTGTGGATGATGAACCCCCAGAAGATGCTTGTGCATGACCGCTCAAAGCTGGGAGGCCTGGAGCAGAGGGAAAGGCTCGAGCTTTCCGTTTTCTATGGTGGGGAGAGCTGCCACAGGCGGTGGTTCCTCGCTGCTGCCAATCAGGGCCCCCAGGGATGTGACTTAAGATGGGGTCAGTAGTGCCTCCAAACCCAGGCTTCTTCGTAGGGCTGGGTCCCGTGGTCACCATGGGGTGGCTCTGGTGAGGAGAGCCCCAGGAATTCAGTCCCACGCTGCCCCCATTGCTGTGTTTGGTGCTCGGGGGCCCCCTCGTTCCTGCTGTAATGCTGAGAGCTGCAAACATGCAGCTCAGATCTAGGGCAGCCGCTCTGCTCCCCAAACCCAGACCTGTGTGATGGCATGGGTGCCCACGGTGGAATTTGTGGATGATGAACCCCCAGAAGATGCTTGTGCAGGTGACCGCTCAAAGCTGGGAGGCCTGGAGCAGAGGGAAAGGCTCGAGCTTTCCGTTTTCCTATGGTGGGGAGAGCTGCCACAGGCGGTGGTTCCTCGCTGCTGCCAATCAGGGCCCCCAGGGATGTGACTTAAGATGGGGTCAGTAGTGCCTCCAAACCCAGGCTTCTTCGTAGGGCTGGGTCCCGTGGTCACCATGGGGTGGCTCTGGTGAGGAGAGCCCCAGGAATTCAGTCCCACGCTGCCCCCATTGCTGTGTTTGGTGCTCGGGGGCCCCCTCGTTCCTGCTATAATGCTGAGAGCTGCAAACATGCAGCTCAGATCTAGGGCAGCCGCTCTGCTCCCCAAACCCAGCTGTGTGATGGCATGGGTGCCCACGGTGGAATTTGTGGATGATGAACCCCCAGAAGATGCTTGTGCGGGGTGGCCCGAAGCTGGGGGGCCGGGAGCAGAGGCAAAGGCCTGAGCTTTCCGTTTCCTATGCTGTGGAGAGCTGCGACAGGCGGTGGTTCCTCGCTGCTGCCAATCAGGGCCCCCAGGGATGTGACTTAAGATGGGGTCAGTAGTGCCTCCAAACCCAGGCTTCTTCTTATGACTGGGTCGCGTGGTCACCATGGGGAGGCTCTGGTGAGGAGGGCCCCAGGAGTTCAGGCCCACGCTGCCCCCATCGCTGTGTGTGGTGCTAGGAGGCCCCCTCGTTCCTGCTGTAATGCTGAGAGCTGCAAACATGCAGCTCAGATCTAGGGCAGCCGCTGTGCTCCCCAAGCCCAGCTGTGTGCTGGCATGGGTGCCCACGGTGGAATTTGTGGATGATGAACCCCCAGAAGATGCTTGTGTGGGGCCGCCCGAAGCTGGGGGGCCTGGAGCAGAGGCAAAGGCTGGAGCTTTCCGTTTCCTATGCTGGGGAGAGCTGCGACAGGCGGTGGTTCCTCGCTGCTGCCAATCAGGGCCCCCAGGGATGTGACTTAAGATGGTGTCAGTAGTGCCTCCAAACCCAGGCTGCTTCTTAGGGCTGGGTCCCGTGGTCACCATGGGGAGGCTCTGGTGAGGAGGGCCCCAGGAGTTCAGGCCCACGCTGCCCCCATTGCTGTGTGTGGTGCTCGGGGGCCCCCTCTTTCTTGATGTAACGATGAGATCTGCAAACATGCAGCTTAGATCAAGGGCAGCCGCTCTGCTCCCCAAACCCAGCTGTGTGCTGGCATGGGTGCCCACGGTGGAATTTGTGGATGATGAACCCCCAGAAGATGGTTGTGGGGGGCCGGGAGCACAGGCAAAGGCTGGAGCTTTCCGTTTCCTGTGCTGGGGAGAGCTGCGACAGGCGGTGGTTCCTCGCTGCTGCCAATCAGGGCCCCCAGGGATATGACTTAAGATGGGTGCAGTAGTGCCTCCAAACCCAGGCTTCTTCGTAGGGCTGGGTCCCGTGGTCACCATGGGGTGGCTCTGGTGAGGAGAGCCCCAGGAATTCAGTCCCACGCTGCCCCCATTGCTGTGTTTGGTGCTCGGGGGCCCCCTCGTTCCTGCTGTAATGCTGAGAGCTGCAAACATGAAGCTCAGATCTAGGGCAGCCGCTCTGCTCCCCAAACCGACCTGTGTGATGGCATGGGTGCCCACGGTGGAATTTGTGGATGATGAACCCCCAGAAGATGCTTGTGCATGACCGCTCAAAGCTGGGAGACCTGGAGCAGAGGGAAAGGCTCGAGCTTTCCGTTTTCTATGGTGGGGAGAGCTGCGACAGGCGGTGGTTCCTCGCTGCTGCCAATCAGGGCTCCCAGGGATGTGACTTAAGATGGGGTCAGTAGTGCCTCCAAACCCAGGCTTCTTCGTACGGGCTGGGTCCCGTGGTCACCATGGGGTGGCTCTGGTGAGGAGAGCCCCAGGAATTCAGTCCCACGCTGCCCCCATTGCTGTGTTTGGTGCTCGGGGGCCCCCTCGTTCCTGCTGTAATGCTGAGAGCTGCAAACATGCAGCTCAGATCTAGGGCAGCCGCTTGCTCCCCAAACCCAGCTGTGTGATGGCATGGGTGCCCACGGTGGAATTTGTGGATGATGAACCCCCAGAAGATGCTTGTGCTGGGGCGGCCCGAAGCTGGGGGGCCTGGAGCAGAGGCAAAGGCTGAGCTTTCCGTTTCCTATGCTGGGGAGAGCTGCGACAGGCGGTGGTTCCTCGCTGCTGCCAATCAGGGCCCCCAGGGATGTGACTTAAGATGGGGTCAGTAGTGCCTCCAAACCCAGGCTTGTTCTTAGCGGCTGGGTGCCGTGGTCACCATGGGGTGGCTCTGGTGAGGAGGGCCCCAGGAGTTCAGGCCCACGCTGCCCCCATTCGCTGTGTGTGGTGCTAGGAGGCCCCCTCTTTCCTGCTGTAACGCTGAGAGCTGCAAACATGCAGCTCAGATCTAAGGGCAAGCCGCTGTGCTCCCCAAACCCAGCTGTGTGCTGGCATGGGTGCCCACGGTGGAATTTGTGGATGATGAACCCCCAGAAGATGGTTGTGGGGGGCCGGGAGCAGAGGCAAAGGCTGGAGCTTTCCGTTTCCTGTGCTGGGGAGAGCTGCCACAGGCGGTGGTTCCTCGCTGCTGCCAATCAGGGCCCCCAGGGATGTGACTTAAGATGGGGTCAGTAGTGCCTCCAAACCCAAGCTGCTTCGTAGGGCTGGGTCCCGTGGTCACCATGGGGTGGCTCTGGTGAGGAGAGCCCCAGGAATTCAGTCCCACGCTGCCCCCATTGCTGTGTTTGGTGCTCGGGGGCCCCCTCGTTCCTGCTGTAATGCTGAGAGCTGCAAACATGCAGCTCAGATCTAGGGCAGCCGCTGCTGCTCCCCAAAGCCCAGCTGTGTGATGGCATGGGTGCCCACGGTGGAATTTGTGGATGATGAACCCCCAGAAGATGCTTGTGCGGGGTGGCCCGAAGCTGGGGGCCTGGAGCAGAGGCAAAGGCCTGAGCTTTCCGTTTCCTATGCTGTGGAGAGCTGCGACAGGCGGTGGTTCCTCGCTGCTGCCAATCAGGGCCCCCAGGGATGTGACTTAAGATGGGGTCAGTAGTGCCTCCAAATCCAGGCTTCTTCTTAGGGCTGGGTCCCGTGGTCACCATGGGGTAGGCTCTGGTGAGGAGAGGCCCCAGGAAGTTCAGTCCCACGCTGCCCCCATCGCTGTGTTTGGTGCTCGGGGGCCCCCTCGTTCCTGCTGTAATGCTGAGAGCTGCAAACATGAAGCTTAGATCTAGGGCAGCCGCTCTGCTCCCCAAACCGACCTGTGTGATGGCATGGGTGCCCACGGTGGAATTTGTGGATGATGAACCCCCAGAAGATGCTTGTGCATGGACCGCTCAAAGCTGGGAGGCCTGGAGCAGAGGAAAGGCTCGAGCTTTCCGTTTTCTATGGCTGGGGAGAGCTGCCACAGGCGGTGGTTCCTCGCTGCTGCCAATCAGGGCCCCCAGGGATGTGACTTAAGATGGGGTCAGTAGTGCCTCCAAACCCAGGCTTCTTCGTAGGGCTGGGTCCCGTGGTCACCATGGGGTGGCTCTGGTGAGGAGAGCCCCAGGAATTCAGTCCCACGCTGCCCCCATTGCTGTGTTTGGTGCTCGGGGGCCCCCTCGTTCCTGCTGTAATGCTGAGAGCTGCAAACATGCAGCTCAGATCTAGGGCAGCCGCTCTGCTCCCCAAACCGACCTGTGTGATGGCATGGGTGCCCACGGTGGAATTTGTGGATGATGAACCCCCAGAAGATGCTTGTGCATGACCGCTCAAAGCTGGGAGGCCTGGAGCAGAGGGAAAGGCTCGAGCTTTCCGTTTTCTATGGTGGGGAGAGCTGCCACAGGCGGTGGTTCCTCGCTGCTGCCAATCAGGGCCCCCAGGGATGTGACTTAAGATGGGGTCAGTAGTGCCTCCAAACCCAGGCTTCTTCGTAGGGCTGGGTCCCGTGGTCACCATGGGGTGGCTCTGGTGAGGAGAGCCCCAGGAATTCAGTCCCACGCTGCCCCCATTGCTGTGTTTGGTGCTCGGGGGCCCCCTCGTTCCTGCTGTAATGCTGAGAGCTGCAAACATGAAGCTCAGATCTAGGGCAGCCGCTCTGCTCCCCAAACCGACCTGTGTGATGGCATGGGTGCCCACGGTGGAATTTGTGGATGATGAACCCCCAGAAGATGCTTGTGCATGACCGCTCAAAGCTGGGAGGCCTGGAGCAGAGGGAAAGGCTCGAGCTTTCCGTTTTCTATGGTGGGGAGAGCTGCCACAGGCGGTGGTTCCTCGCTGCTGCCAATCAGGGCCCCCAGGGATGTGACTTAAGATGGGGTCAGTAGTGCCTCCAAACCCAGGCTTCTTCGTAGGGCTGGGTCCCGTGGTCACCATGGGGTGGCTCTGGTGAGGAGAGCCCCAGGAATTCAGTCCCACGCTGCCCCCATTGCTGTGTTTGGTGCTCGGGGGCCCCCTCGTTCCTGCTATAAAGCTGAGAGCTGCAAACATGCAGCTCAGATCTAGGGCAGCCGCTCTGCTCCCCAAACCCAGCTGTGTGATGGCATGGGTGCCCACGGTGGAATTTGTGGATGATGAACCCCCAGAAGATGCTTGTGCGGGTGGCCCGCAAGCTGGGGGGCCTGGAAGCAGAGACAAAGGCCTGAGCTTTCCGTTTCCTATGCTGTGGAGAGCTGCGACAGGCGGTGGTTCCTCGCTGCTGCCAATCAGGGCCCCCAGGGATGTGACTTAAGATGGGGTCAGTAGTGCCTCCAAACCCAAGCTGCTTCGTAGGGCTGGGTCCCGTGGTCACCATGGGGTGGCTCTGGTGAGGAGAGCCCCAGGAAGTTCAGGCCCACGCTGCCCCCATTGCTGTGTGTGGTGCTCGGGGGCCCCCTCTTTCCTGCTGTAACGCTGAGATCTGCAAACATGCAAGCTTAGATCTAAGGGCAGCCGCTCTGCTCCCCAAACCCAGCTGTGTGATGGCATGGGTGCCCACGGTGGAATTTGTGGATGATGAACCCCCAGAAGATGCTTGTGGGGTGGCCCAAGCTGGGGGCTGGAGCAGAGGCAAAGGCTGGAGCTTTCCGTTTCCTGTGCTGGGGAGAGCTGCCACAGGCGGTGGTTCCTCGCTGCTGCCAATCAGGGCCCCCAGGGATGTGACTTAAGATGGGGTCAGTAGTGCCTCCAAACCCAAGGCTGCTTCGTAGGGCTGGGTCCCGTGGTCACCATGGGGTGGCTCTGGTGAGGAGAGCCCCAGGAATTCAGTCCCACGCTGCCCCCATTGCTGTGTTTGGTGCTCGGGGGCCCCCTCGTTCCTGCTGTAATGCTGAGAGCTGCAAACATGCAGCTCAGATCTAGGGCAGCCGCTCTGCTCCCCAAACCCAGCTGTGTGATGGCATGGGTGCCCACGGTGGAATTTGTGGATGATGAACCCCCAGAAGATGCTTGTGCGGGGTGGCCCGAAGCTGGCGGGCCTGGAGCAGAGGCAAAGGCCTGAGCTTTCCGTTTCCTATGCTGTGGAGAGCTGCGACAGGCGGTGGTTCCTCGCTGCTGCCAATCAGGGCCCCCAGGGATTTGACTTAAGATGGGGTCAGTAGTGCCTCCAAACCCAGGCTTCTTCTTATGACTGGGTCGCGTGGTCACCATGGGGAGGCTCTGGTGAGGAGGGCCCCAGGAGTTCAGGCCCACGCTGCCCCCATCGCTGTGTGTGGTGCTAGGAGGCCCCCTCGTTCCTGCTGTAATGCTGAGAGCTGCAAACATGCAGCTCAGATCTAGGGCAGCCGCTGTGCTCCCCAAGCCCAGCTGTGTGCTGGCATGGGTGCCCACGGTGGAATTTGTGGATGATGAACCCCCAGAAGATGCTTGTGTGGGGCCGCCCGAAGCTGGGGGGCCTGGAGCAGAGGCAAAGCCTGGAGCTTTCCGTTTCCTATGCTGCGGAGAGCTGCGACAGGCGGTGGTTCCTCGCTGCTGCCAATCAGGGCCCCCAGGGATGTGACTTAAGATGGTGTCAGTAGTGCCTCCAAACCCAGGCTGCTTCTTAGGGCTGGGTCCCGTGGTCACCATGGGGAGGCTCTGGTGAGGAGGGCCCCAGGAGTTCAGGCCCACGCTGCCCCCATTGCTGTGTGTGGTGCTCGGGGGCCCCCTCTTTCTTGATGTAACGATGAGATCTGCAAACATGCAGCTTAGATCAAGGGTAGCCGCTCTGCTCCCCAAACCCAGCTGTGTGCTAGCATGGGTGCCCACGGTGGAATTTGTGGATGATGAACCCCCAGAAGATGCTTGTGGGGGGCCGGGAGCAGAGGCAAAGGCTGGAGCTTTCCGTTTCCTGTGCTGGGGAGAGCTGCCACAGGCGGTGGTTCCTCGCTGCTGCCAATCAGGGCCCCCAGGGATATGACTTAAGATGGGTGCAGTAGTGCCTCCAAACCCAGGCTTCTTCGTAGGGCTGGGTCCCGTGGTCACCATGGGGTGGCTCTGGTGAGGAGAGCCCCAGGAATTCAGTCCCACGCTGCCCCCATTGCTGTGTTTGGTGCTCGGGGGCCCCCTCGTTCCTGCTGTAATGCTGAGAGCTGCAAACATGAAGCTCAGATCTAGGGCAGCCGCTCTGCTCCCCAAACCGACCTGTGTGATGGCATGGGTGCCCACGGTGGAATTTGTGGATGATGAACCCCCAGAAGATGCTTGTGCATGACCGCTCAAAGCTGGGAGGCCTGGAGCAGAGGGAAAGGCTCGAGCTTTCCGTTTTCTATGGTGGGGAGAGCTGCCACAGGCGGTGGTTCCTCGCTGCTGCCAATCAGGGCCCCCAGGGATGTGACTTAAGATGGGGTCAGTGGTGCCTCCAAACCCAGGCTTCTTCGTAGGGCTGGGTCCCGTGGTCACCATGGGGTGGCTCTGGTGAGGAGAGCCCCAGGAATTCAGTCCCACGCTGCCCCCATTGCTGTGTTTGGTGCTCGGGGGCCCCCTCGTTCCTGCTGTAATGCTGAGAGCTGCAAACATGCAGCTCAGATCTAGGGCAGCCGCTCTGCTCCCCAAACCGACCTGTGTGATGGCATGGGTGCCCACGGTGGAATTTGTGGATGATGAACCCCCAGAAGATGCTTGTGCATGACCGCTCAAAGCTGGGAGGCCTGGAGCAGAGGGAAAGGCTCGAGCTTTCCGTTTTCTATGGTGGGGAGAGCTGCCACAGGCGGTGGTTCCTCGCTGCTGCCAATCAGGGCCCCCAGGGATGTGACTTAAGATGGGGTCAGTAGTGCCTCCAAACCCAGGCTTCTTCGTAGGGCTGGGTCCCGTGGTCACCATGGGGTGGCTCTGGTGAGGAGAGCCCCAGGAATTCAGTCCCACGCTGCCCCCATTGCTGTGTTTGGTGCTCGGGGGCCCCCTCGTTCCTGCTATAATGCTGAGAGCTGCAAACATGCAGCTCAGATCTAGGGCAGCCGCTCTGCTCCCCAAACCCAGCTGTGTGATGGCATGGGTGCCCACGGTGGAATTTGTGGATGATGAACCCCCAGAAGATGCTTGTGCGGGGTGGCCCGAAGCTGGGGGGCCTGGAGCAGAGGCAAAGGCCTGAGCTTTCCGTTTCCTATGCTGTGGAGAGCTGCGACAGGCGGTGGTTCCTCGCTGCTGCCAATCAGGGCCCCCAGGGATGTGACTTAAGATGGTGTCAGTAGTGCCTCCAAACCCAGGCTGCTTCTTAGGGCTGGGTCCCGTGGTCACCATGGGGAGGCTCTGGTGAGGAGGGCCCCAGGAGTTCAGGCCCACGCTGCCCCCATTGCTGTGTGTGGTGCTCGGGGGCCCCCTCTTTCTTGATGTAACGATGAGATCTGCAAACATGCAGCTTAGATCAAGGGTAGCCGCTCTGCTCCCCAAACCCAGCTGTGTGCTGGCATGGGTGCCCACGGTGGAATTTGTGGATGATGAACCCCCAGAAGATGGTTGTGGGGGGCCGGGAGCAGAGGCAAAGGCTGGAGCTTTCCGTTTCCTGTGCTGGGGAGAGCTGCCACAGGCGGTGGTTCCTCGCTGCTGCCAATCAGGGCCCCCAGGGATATGACTTAAGATGGGGTCAGTAGTGCCTCCAAACCCAAGCTGCTTCGTAGGGCTGGGTCCCGTGGTCACCATGGGGTGGCTCTGGTGAGGAGAGCCCCAGGAATTCAGTCCCACGCTGCCCCCATTGCTGTGTTTGGTGCTCGGGGGCCCCCTCGTTCCTGCTGTAATGCTGAGAGCTGCAAACATGCAGCTCAGATCTAGGGCAGCCGCTGTGCTCCCCAAGCCCAGCTGTGTGATGGCATGGGTGCCCACGGTGGAATTTGTGGATGATGAACCCCCAGAAGATGCTTGTGTGGGGTGGCCCGAAGCTGGCGGGCCTGGAGCAGAGGCAAAGGCCTGAGCTTTCCGTTTCCTATGCTGTGGAGAGCTGCGACAGGCGGTGGTTCCTCGCTGCTGCCAATCAGGGCCCCCAGGGATGTGACTTAAGATGGGGTCAGTAGTGCCTCCAAATCCAGGCTTCTTCGTAGGGCTGGGTCCCGTGGTCACCATGGGGTGGCTCTGGTGAGGAGAGCCCCAGGAATTCAGTCCCACGCTGCCCCCATTGCTGTGTTTGGTGCTCGGGGGCCCCCTCGTTCCTGCTGTAATGCTGAGAGCTGCAAACATGAAGCTTAGATCTAGGGCAGCCGCTCTGCTCCCCAAACCGACCTGTGTGATGGCATGGGTGCCCACGGTGGAATTTGTGGATGATGAACCCCCAGAAGATGCTTGTGCATGACCGCTCAAAGCTGGGAGGCCTGGAGCAGAGGGAAAGGCTCGAGCTTTCCGTTTTCTATGGTGGGGAGAGCTGCCACAGGCGGTGGTTCCTCGCTGCTGCCAATCAGGGCCCCCAGGGATGTGACTTAAGATGGGGTCAGTAGTGCCTCCAAACCCAGGCTTCTTCGTAGGGCTGGGTCCCGTGGTCACCATGGGGTGGCTCTGGTGAGGAGAGCCCCAGGAATTCAGTCCCACGCTGCCCCCATTGCTGTGTTTGGTGCTCGGGGGCCCCCTCGTTCCTGCTGTAATGCTGAGAGCTGCAAACATGCAGCTCAGATCTAGGGCAGCCGCTCTGCTCCCCAAACCGACCTGTGTGATGGCATGGGTGCCCACGGTGGAATTTGTGGATGATGAACCCCCAGAAGATGCTTGTGCATGACCGCTCAAAGCTGGGAGGCCTGGAGCAGAGGGAAAGGCTCGAGCTTTCCGTTTTCTATGGTGGGGAGAGCTGCCACAGGCGGTGGTTCCTCGCTGCTGCCAATCAGGGCCCCCAGGGATGTGACTTAAGATGGGGTCAGTAGTGCCTCCAAACCCAGGCTTCTTCGTAGGGCTGGGTCCCGTGGTCACCATGGGGTGGCTCTGGTGAGGAGAGCCCCAGGAATTCAGTCCCACGCTGCCCCCATTGCTGTGTTTGGTGCTCGGGGGCCCCCTCGTTCCTGCTATAATGCTGAGAGCTGCAAACATGCAGCTCAGATCTAGGGCAGCCGCTCTGCTCCCCAAACCCAGCTGTGTGATGGCATGGGTGCCCACGGTGGAATTTGTGGATGATGAACCCCCAGAAGATGCTTGTGCGGGGTGGCCCGAAGCTGGGGGGCCTGGAGCAGAGGCAAAGGCCTGAGCTTTCCGTTTCCTATGCTGTGGAGAGCTGCGACAGGCGGTGGTTCCTCGCTGCTGCCAATCAGGGCCCCCAGGGATGTGACTTAAGATGGTGTCAGTAGTGCCTCCAAACCCAGGCTGCTTCTTAGGGCTGGGTCCCGTGGTCACCATGGGGAGGCTCTGGTGAGGAGGGCCCCAGGAGTTCAGTCCCACGCTGCCCCCATTGCTGTGTTTGGTGCTCGGGGGCCCCCTCTTTCTTGATGTAACGATGAGATCTGCAAACATGCAGCTTAGATCAAGGGTAGCCGCTCTGCTCCCCAAACCCAGCTGTGTGCTGGCATGGGTGCCCACGGTGGAATTTGTGGATGATGAACCCCCAGAAGATGGTTGTGGGGGGCCGGGAGCAGAGGCAAAGGCTGGAGCTTTCCGTTTCCTGTGCTGGGGAGAGCTGCCACAGGCGGTGGTTCCTCGCTGCTGCCAATCAGGGCCCCCAGGGATATGACTTAAGATGGGGTCAGTAGTGCCTCCAAACCCAAGCTGCTTCGTAGGGCTGGGTCCCGTGGTCACCATGGGGTGGCTCTGGTGAGGAGAGCCCCAGGAATTCAGTCCCACGCTGCCCCCATTGCTGTGTTTGGTGCTCGGGGGCCCCCTCGTTCCTGCTGTAATGCTGAGAGCTGCAAACATGCAGCTCAGATCTAGGGCAGCCGCTGTGCTCCCCAAGCCCAGCTGTGTGATGGCATGGGTGCCCACGGTGGAATTTGTGGATGATGAACCCCCAGAAGATGCTTGTGTGGGGTGGCCCGAAGCTGGCGGGCCTGGAGCAGAGGCAAAGGCCTGAGCTTTCCGTTTCCTATGCTGTGGAGAGCTGCGACAGGCGGTGGTTCCTCGCTGCTGCCAATCAGGGCCCCCAGGGATGTGACTTAAGATGGGGTCAGTAGTGCCTCCAAATCCAGGCTTCTTCGTAGGGCTGGGTCCCGTGGTCACCATGGGGTGGCTCTGGTGAGGAGAGCCCCAGGAATTCAGTCCCACGCTGCCCCCATTGCTGTGTTTGGTGCTCGGGGGCCCCCTCGTTCCTGCTGTAATGCTGAGAGCTGCAAACATGAAGCTTAGATCTAGGGCAGCCGCTCTGCTCCCCAAACCGACCTGTGTGATGGCATGGGTGCCCACGGTGGAATTTGTGGATGATGAACCCCCAGAAGATGCTTGTGCATGACCGCTCAAAGCTGGGAGGCCTGGAGCAGAGGGAAAGGCTCGAGCTTTCCGTTTTCTATGGTGGGGAGAGCTGCCACAGGCGGTGGTTCCTCGCTGCTGCCAATCAGGGCCCCCAGGGATGTGACTTAAGATGGGGTCAGTAGTGCCTCCAAACCCAGGCTTCTTCGTAGGGCTGGGTCCCGTGGTCACCATGGGGTGGCTCTGGTGAGGAGAGCCCCAGGAATTCAGTCCCACGCTGCCCCCATTGCTGTGTTTGGTGCTCGGGGGCCCCCTCGTTCCTGCTGTAATGCTGAGAGCTGCAAACATGAAGCTCAGATCTAGGGCAGCCGCTCTGCTCCCCAAACCGACCTGTGTGATGGCATGGGTGCCCACGGTGGAATTTGTGGATGATGAACCCCCAGAAGATGCTTGTGCATGACCGCTCAAAGCTGGGAGGCCTGGAGCAGAGGGAAAGGCTCGAGCTTTCCGTTTTCTATGGTGGGGAGAGCTGCCACAGGCGGTGGTTCCTCGCTGCTGCCAATCAGGGCCCCCAGGGATGTGACTTAAGATGGGGTCAGTAGTGCCTCCAAACCCAGGCTTCTTCGTAGGGCTGGGTCCCGTGGTCACCATGGGGTGGCTCTGGTGAGGAGAGCCCCAGGAATTCAGTCCCACGCTGCCCCCATTGCTGTGTTTGGTGCTCGGGGGCCCCCCTCGTTCCTGCTGTAATGCTGAGAGCTGCAAACATGCAGCTCAGATCTAGGGCAGCCGCTCTGCTCCCCAAACCCAGCTGTGTGATGGCATGGGTGCCCACGGTGGAATTTGTGGATGATGAACCCCCAGAAGATGCTTGTGCGGGGTGGCCCGAAGCTGGGGGGCCTGGAGCAGAGGCAAAGGCCTGAGCTTTCCGTTTCCTATGCTGTGGAGAGCTGCGACAGGCGGTGGTTCCTCGCTGCTGCCAATCAGGGCCCCCAGGGATGTGACTTAAGATGGGGTCAGTAGTGCCTCCAAACCCAGGCTGCTTCTTAGGGCTGGGTCCCGTGATCACCATGGGGTGGCTCTGGTGAGGAGGGCCCCAGGAGTTCAGGCCCACGCTGCCCCCATTGCTGTGTGTGGTGCTCGGGGGCCCCCTCTTTCTTGATGTAACGATGAGATCTGCAAAGAGCAAGTTAGATCAAGGGCAGCCGCTCTGCTCCCCAAACCCAGCTGTTTGCTGGCATGGGTGCCCACGGTGGAATTTGTGGATGATGAACCCCCAGAAGAGGCTTGTGGGGGGCCGGGAGCAGAGGCAAAGGCTGGAGCTTTCCGTTTCCTGTGCTGGGGAGAGCTGCCACAGGCGGTGGTTCCTCGCTGCTGCCAATCAGGGCCCCCAGGGATGTGACTTAAGATGGGGTCAGTAGTGCCTCCAAACCCAAGCTGCTTCGTAGGGCTGGGTCCCGTGGTCACCATGGGGTGGCTCTGGTGAGGAGAGCCCCAGGAATTCAGTCCCACGCTGCCCCCATTGCTGTGTTTGGTGCTCGGGGGCCCCCTCGTTCCTGCTGTAATGCTGAGAGCTGCAAACATGCAGCTCAGATCTAGGGCAGCCGCTGTGCTCCCCAAGCCCAGCTGTGTGATGGCATGGGTGCCCACGGTGGAATTTGTGGATGATGAACCCCCAGAAGATGCTTGTGTGGGGTGGCCCGAAGCTGGCGGGCCTGGAGCAGAGGCAAAGGCCTGAGCTTTCCGTTTCCTATGCTGTGGAGAGCTGCGACAGGCGGTGGTTCCTCGCTGCTGCCAATCAGGGCCCCCAGGGATGTGACTTAAGATGGGGTCAGTAGTGCCTCCAAATCCAGGCTTCTTCGTAGGGCTGGGTCCCGTGGTCACCATGGGGTGGCTCTGGTGAGGAGAGCCCCAGGAATTCAGTCCCACGCTGCCCCCATTGCTGTGTTTGGTGCTCGGGGGCCCCCTCGTTCCTGCTGTAATGCTGAGAGCTGCAAACATGCAGCTCAGATCTAGGGCAGCCGCTGTGCTCCCCAAGCCCAGCTGTGTGATGGCATGGGTGCCCACGGTGGAATTTGTGGATGATGAACCCCCAGAAGATGCTTGTGTGGGGTGGCCCGAAGCTGGCGGGCCTGGAGCAGAGGCAAAGGCCTGAGCTTTCCGTTTCCTATGCTGTGGAGAGCTGCGACAGGCGGTGGTTCCTCGCTGCTGCCAATCAGGGCCCCCAGGGATGTGACTTAAGATGGGGTCAGTAGTGCCTCCAAATCCAGGCTTCTTCGTAGGGCTGGGTCCCGTGGTCACCATGGGGTGGCTCTGGTGAGGAGAGCCCCAGGAATTCAGTCCCACGCTGCCCCCATTGCTGTGTTTGGTGCTCGGGGGCCCCCTCGTTCCTGCTGTAATGCTGAGAGCTGCAAACATGAAGCTTAGATCTAGGGCAGCCGCTCTGCTCCCCAAACCGACCTGTGTGATGGCATGGGTGCCCACGGTGGAATTTGTGGATGATGAACCCCCAGAAGATGCTTGTGCATGACCGCTCAAAGCTGGGAGGCCTGGAGCAGAGGGAAAGGCTCGAGCTTTCCGTTTTCTATGGTGGGGAGAGCTGCCACAGGCGGTGGTTCCTCGCTGCTGCCAATCAGGGCCCCCAGGGATGTGACTTAAGATGGGGTCAGTAGTGCCTCCAAACCCAGGCTTCTTCGTAGGGCTGGGTCCCGTGGTCACCATGGGGTGGCTCTGGTGAGGAGAGCCCCAGGAATTCAGTCCCACGCTGCCCCCATTGCTGTGTTTGGTGCTCGGGGGCCCCCTCGTTCCTGCTATAAAGCTGAGAGCTGCAAACATGCAGCTCAGATCTAGGGCAGCCGCTCTGCTCCCCAAACCCAGCTGTGTGATGGCATGGGTGCCCACGGTGGAATTTGTGGATGATGAACCCCCAGAAGATGCTTGTGCGGGGTGGCCCGAAGCTGGGGGGCCTGGAGCAGAGGCAAAGGCCTGAGCTTTCCGTTTCCTATGCTGTGGAGAGCTGCGACAGGCGGTGGTTCCTCGCTGCTGCCAATCAGGGCCCCCAGGGATGTGACTTAAGATGGGGTCAGTAGTGCCTCCAAACCCAGGCTGCTTCTTAGGGCTGGGTCCCGTGATCACCATGGGGTGGCTCTGGTGAGGAGGGCCCCAGGAGTTCAGGCCCACGCTGCCCCCATTGCTGTGTGTGGTGCTCGGGGGCCCCCTCTTTCTTGATGTAACGATGAGATCTGCAAAGAGCAAGTTAGATCAAGGGCAGCCGCTCTGCTCCCCAAACCCAGCTGTTTGCTGGCATGGGTGCCCACGGTGGAATTTGTGGATGATGAACCCCCAGAAGATGCTTGTGGGTGGCCGGGAGCAGAGGCAAAGGCTGGAGCTTTCCGTTTCCTGTGCTGGGGAGAGCTGCCACAGGCGGTGGTTCCTCGCTGCTGCCAATCAGGGCCCCCAGGGATGTGACTTAAGATGGGGTCAGTAGTGCCTCCAAACCCAAGCTGCTTCGTAGGGCTGGGTCCCGTGGTCACCATGGGGTGGCTCTGGTGAGGAGAGCCCCAGGAATTCAGTCCCACGCTGCCCCCATTGCTGTGTTTGGTGCTCGGGGGCCCCCTCGTTCCTGCTGTAATGCTGAGAGCTGCAAACATGCAGCTCAGATCTAGGGCAGCCGCTCTGCTCCCCAAACCCAGCTGTGTGATGGCATGGGTGCCCACGGTGGAATTTGTGGATGATGAACCCCCAGAAGATGCTTGTGCGGGGTGGCCCGAAGCTGGCGGGCCTGGAGCAGAGGCAAAGGCCTGAGCTTTCCGTTTCCTATGCTGTGGAGAGCTGCGACAGGCGGTGGTTCCTCGCTGCTGCCAATCAGGGCCCCCAGGGATGTGACTTAAGATGGGGTCAGTAGTGCCTCCAAACCCAGGCTTCTTCTTATGACTGGGTCGCGTGGTCACCATGGGGAGGCTCTGGTGAGGAGGGCCCCAGGAGTTCAGGCCCACGCTGCCCCCATCGCTGTGTGTGGTGCTAGGAGGCCCCCTCGTTCCTGCTGTAATGCTGAGAGCTGCAAACATGCAGCTCAGATCTAGGGCAGCCGCTGTGCTCCCCAAGCCCAGCTGTGTGCTGGCATGGGTGCCCACGGTGGAATTTGTGGATGATGAACCCCCAGAAGATGCTTGTGTGGGGCCGCCCGAAGCTGGGGGGCCTGGAGCAGAGGCAAAGCCTGGAGCTTTCCGTTTCCTATGCTGCGGAGAGCTGCGACAGGCGGTGGTTCCTCGCTGCTGCCAATCAGGGCCCCCAGGGATGTGACTTAAGATGGTGTCAGTAGTGCCTCCAAACCCAGGCTGCTTCTTAGGGCTGGGTCCCGTGGTCACCATGGGGAGGCTCTGGTGAGGAGGGCCCCAGGAGTTCAGGCCCACGCTGCCCCCATTGCTGTGTGTGGTGATCGGGGGCCCCCTCTTTCTTGATGTAACGATGAGATCTGCAAACATGCAGCTTAGATCAAGGGTAGCCGCTCTGCTCCCCAAACCCAGCTGTGTGCTAGCATGGGTGCCCACGGTGGAATTTGTGGATGATGAACCCCCAGAAGATGCTTGTGGGGGGCCGGGAGCAGAGGCAAAGGCTGGAGCTTTCCGTTTCCTGTGCTGGGGAGAGCTGCCACAGGCGGTGGTTCCTCGCTGCTGCCAATCAGGGCCCCCAGGGATATGACTTAAGATGGGTGCAGTAGTGCCTCCAAACCCAGGCTTCTTCGTAGGGCTGGGTCCCGTGGTCACCATGGGGTGGCTCTGGTGAGGAGAGCCCCAGGAATTCAGTCCCACGCTGCCCCCATTGCTGTGTTTGGTGCTCGGGGGCCCCCTCGATCCTGCTGTAATGCTGAGAGCTGCAAACATGAAGCTCAGATCTAGGGCAGCCGCTCTGCTCCCCAAACCGACCTGTGTGATGGCATGGGTGCCCACGGTGGAATTTGTGGATGATGAACCCCCAGAAGATGCTTGTGCATGACCGCTCAAAGCTGGGAGGCCTGGAGCAGAGGGAAAGGCTCGAGCTTTCCGTTTTCTATGGTGGGGAGAGCTGCCACAGGCGGTGGTTCCTCGCTGCTGCCAATCAGGGCCCCCAGGGATGTGACTTAAGATGGGGTCAGTGGTGCCTCCAAACCCAGGCTTCTTCGTAGGGCTGGGTCCCGTGGTCACCATGGGGTGGCTCTGGTGAGGAGAGCCCCAGGAATTCAGTCCCACGCTGCCCCCATTGCTGTGTTTGGTGCTCGGGGGCCCCCTCGTTCCTGCTGTAATGCTGAGAGCTGCAAACATGCAGCTCAGATCTAGGGCAGCCGCTCTGCTCCCCAAACCGACCTGTGTGATGGCATGGGTGCCCACGGTGGAATTTGTGGATGATGAACCCCCAGAAGATGCTTGTGCATGACCGCTCAAAGCTGGGAGGCCTGGAGCAGAGGGAAAGGCTCGAGCTTTCCGTTTTCTATGGTGGGGAGAGCTGCCACAGGCGGTGGTTCCTCGCTGCTGCCAATCAGGGCCCCCAGGGATGTGACTTAAGATGGGGTCAGTAGTGCCTCCAAACCCAGGCTTCTTCTTAGGGCTGGGTCCCGTGGTCACCATGGGGTGGCTCTGGTGAGGAGAGCCCCAGGAATTCAGTCCCACGCTGCCCCCATTGCTGTGTTTGGTGCTCGGGGGCCCCCTCGTTCCTGCTATAAAGCTGAGAGCTGCAAACATGCAGCTCAGATCTAGGGCAGCCGCTCTGCTCCCCAAACCCAGCTGTGTGATGGCATGGGTGCCCACGGTGGAATTTGTGGATGATGAACCCCCAGAAGATGCTTGTGCGGGATGGCCCGAAGCTGGGGGGCCTGGAGCAGAGGCAAAGGCCTGAGCTTTCCGTTTCCTATGCTGTGGAGAGCTGCGACAGGCGGTGGTTCCTCGCTGCTGCCAATCAGGGCCCCCAGGGATGTGACTTAAGATGGTGTCAGTAGTGCCTCCAAACCCAGGCTGCTTCTTAGGGCTGGGTCCCGTGGTCACCATGGGGAGGCTCTGGTGAGGAGGGCCCCAGGAGTTCAGGCCCACGCTGCCCCCATTGCTGTGTGTGGTGCTCGGGGGCCCCCTCTTTCTTGATGTAACGATGAGATCTGCAAACATGCAGCTTAGATCAAGGGTAGCCGCTCTGCTCCCCAAACCCAGCTGTGTGCTGGCATGGGTGCCCACGGTGGAATTTGTGGATGATGAACCCCCAGAAGATGGTTGTGGGGGGCCGGGAGCAGAGGCAAAGGCTGGAGCTTTCCGTTTCCTGTGCTGGGGAGAGCTGCCACAGGCGGTGGTTCCTCGCTGCTGCCAATCAGGGCCCCCAGGGATATGACTTAAGATGGGGTCAGTAGTGCCTCCAAACCCAGGCTGCTTCGTAGGGCTGGGTCCCGTGGTCACCATGGGGTGGCTCTGGTGAGGAGAGCCCCAGGAATTCAGTCCCACGCTGCCCCCATTGCTGTGTTTGGTGCTCGGGGGCCCCCTCGTTCCTGCTGTAATGCTGAGAGCTGCAAACATGCAGCTCAGATCTAGGGCAGCCGCTGTGCTCCCCAAGCCCAGCTGTGTGATGGCATGGGTGCCCACGGTGGAATTTGTGGATGATGAACCCCCAGAAGATGCTTGTGTGGGGTGGCCCGAAGCTGGCGGGCCTGGAGCAGAGGCAAAGGCCTGAGCTTTCCGTTTCCTATGCTGTGGAGAGCTGCGACAGGCGGTGGTTCCTCGCTGCTGCCAATCAGGGCCCCCAGGGATGTGACTTAAGATGGGGTCAGTAGTGCCTCCAAATCCAGGCTTCTTCGTAGGGCTGGGTCCCGTTGTCACCATGGGGTGGCTCTGGTGAGGAGAGCCCCAGGAATTCAGTCCCACGCTGCCCCCATTGCTGTGTTTGGTGCTCGGGGGCCCCCTCGTTCCTGCTGTAATGCTGAGAGCTGCAAACATGAAGCTTAGATCTAGGGCAGCCGCTCTGCTCCCCAAACCGACCTGTGTGATGGCATGGGTGCCCACGGTGGAATTTGTGGATGATGAACCCCCAGAAGATGCTTGTGCATGACCGCTCAAAGCTGGGAGGCCTGGAGCAGAGGGAAAGGCTCGAGCTTTCCGTTTTCTATGGTGGGGAGAGCTGCCACAGGCGGTGGTTCCTCGCTGCTGCCAATCAGGGCCCCCAGGGATGTGACTTAAGATGGGGTCAGTAGTGCCTCCAAACCCAGGCTTCTTCGTAGGGCTGGGTCCCGTGGTCACCATGGGGTGGCTCTGGTGAGGAGAGCCCCAGGAATTCAGTCCCACGCTGCCCCCATTGCTGTGTTTGGTGCTCGGGGGCCCCCTCGTTCCTGCTGTAATGCTGAGAGCTGCAAACATGCAGCTCAGATCTAGGGCAGCCGCTCTGCTCCCCAAACCGACCTGTGTGATGGCATGGGTGCCCACGGTGGAATTTGTGGATGATGAACCCCCAGAAGATGCTTGTGCATGACCGCTCAAAGCTGGGAGGCCTGGAGCAGAGGGAAAGGCTCGAGCTTTCCGTTTTCTATGGTGGGGAGAGCTGCCACAGGCGGTGGTTCCTCGCTGCTGCCAATCAGGGCCCCCAGGGATGTGACTTAAGATGGGGTCAGTAGTGCCTCCAAACCCAGGCTTCTTCGTAGGGCTGGGTCCCGTGGTCACCATGGGGTGGCTCTGGTGAGGAGAGCCCCAGGAATTCAGTCCCACGCTGCCCCCATTGCTGTGTTTGGTGCTCGGGGGCCCCCTCGTTCCTGCTGTAATGCTGAGAGCTGCAAACATGAAGCTCAGATCTAGGGCAGCCGCTCTGCTCCCCAAACCGACCTGTGTGATGGCATGGGTGCCCACGGTGGAATTTGTGGATGATGAACCCCCAGAAGATGCTTGTGCATGACCGCTCAAAGCTGGGAGGCCTGGAGCAGAGGGAAAGGCTCGAGCTTTCCGTTTTCTATGGTGGGGAGAGCTGCCACAGGCGGTGGTTCCTCGCTGCTGCCAATCAGGGCCCCCAGGGATGTGACTTAAGATGGGGTCAGTAGTGCCTCCAAACCCAGGCTTCTTCGTAGGGCTGGGTCCCGTGGTCACCATGGGGTGGCTCTGGTGAGGAGAGCCCCAGGAATTCAGTCCCACGCTGCCCCCATTGCTGTGTTTGGTGCTCGGGGGCCCCCTCGTTCCTGCTATAAAGCTGAGAGCTGCAAACATGCAGCTCAGATCTAGGGCAGCCGCTCTGCTCCCCAAACCCAGCTGTGTGATGGCATGGGTGCCCACGGTGGAATTTGTGGATGATGAACCCCCAGAAGATGCTTGTGCGGGGTGGCCCGAAGCTGGGGGGCCTGGAGCAGAGGCAAAGGCCTGAGCTTTCCGTTTCCTATGCTGTGGAGAGCTGCGACAGGCGGTGGTTCCTCGCTGCTGCCAATCAGGGCCCCCAGGGATGTGACTTAAGATGGGGTCAGTAGTGCCTCCAAACCCAGGCTGCTTCTTAGGGCTGGGTCCCGTGATCACCATGGGGTGGCTCTGGTGAGGAGGGCCCCAGGAGTTCAGGCCCACGCTGCCCCCATTGCTGTGTGTGGTGCTCGGGGGCCCCCCTCTTTCTTGATGTAACGATGAGATCTGCAAAGAGCAAGTTAGATCAAGGGCAGCCGCTCTGCTCCCCAAACCCAGCTGTTTGCTGGCATGGGTGCCCACGGTGGAATTTGTGGATGATGAACCCCCAGAAGATGCTTGTGGGGGGCCAGGAGCAGAGGCAAAGGCTGGAGCTTTCCGTTTCCTGTGCTGGGGAGAGCTGCCACAGGCGGTGGTTCCTCGCTGCTGCCAATCAGGGCCCCCAGGGATGTGACTTAAGATGGGGTCAGTAGTGCCTCCAAACCCAAGCTGCTTCGTAGGGCTGGGTCCCGTGGTCACCATGGGGTGGCTCTGGTGAGGAGAGCCCCAGGAATTCAGTCCCACGCTGCCCCCATTGCTGTGTTTGGTGCTCGGGGGCCCCCTCGTTCCTGCTGTAATGCTGAGAGCTGCAAACATGCAGCTCAGATCTAGGGCAGCCGCTCTGCTCCCCAAACCCAGCTGTGTGATGGCATGGGTGCCCACGGTGGAATTTGTGGATGATGAACCCCCAGAAGATGCTTGTGCGGGGTGGCCCGAAGCTGGCGGGCCTGGAGCAGAAGCAAAGGCCTGAGCTTTCCGTTTCCTATGCTGTGGAGAGCTGCGACAGGCGGTGGTTCCTCGCTGCTGCCAATCAGGGCCCCCAGGGATGTGACTTAAGATGGGGTCAGTAGTGCCTCCAAACCCAGGCTTCTTCTTATGACTGGGTCGCGTGGTCACCATGGGGAGGCTCTGGTGAGGAGGGCCCCAGGAGTTCAGGCCCACGCTGCCCCCATCGCTGTGTGTGGTGCTAGGAGGCCCCCTCGTTCCTGCTGTAATGCTGAGAGCTGCAAACATGCAGCTCAGATCTAGGGCAGCCGCTGTGCTCCCCAAGCCCAGCTGTGTGCTGGCATGGGTGCCCACGGTGGAATTTGTGGATGATGAACCCCCAGAAGATGCTTGTGTGGGGCCGCCCGAAGCTGGGGGGCCTGGAGCAGAGGCAAAGCCTGGAGCTTTCCGTTTCCTATGCTGCGGAGAGCTGCGACAGGCGGTGGTTCCTCGCTGCTGCCAATCAGGGCCCCCAGGGATGTGACTTAAGATGGTGTCAGTAGTGCCTCCAAACCCAGGCTGCTTCTTAGGGCTGGGTCCCGTGGTCACCATGGGGAGGCTCTGGTGAGGAGGGCCCCAGGAGTTCAGGCCCACGCTGCCCCCATTGCTGTGTGTGGTGCTCGGGGGCCCCCTCTTTCTTGATGTAACGATGAGATCTGCAAACATGCAGCTTAGATCAAGGGTAGCCGCTCTGCTCCCCAAACCCAGCTGTGTGCTAGCATGGGTGCCCACGGTGGAATTTGTGGATGATGAACCCCCAGAAGATGCTTGTGGGGGCCGGGAGCAGAGGCAAAGGCTGGAGCTTTCCGTTTCCTGTGCTGGGGAGAGCTGCGACAGGCGGTGGTTCCTCGCTGCTGCCAATCAGGGCCCCCAGGGATATGACTTAAGATGGGTGCAGTAGTGCCTCCAAACCCAGGCTTCTTCGTAGGGCTGGGTCCCGTGGTCACCATGGGGTGGCTCTGGTGAGGAGAGCCCCAGGAATTCAGTCCCACGCTGCCCCCATTGCTGTGTTTGGTGCTCGGGGGCCCCCCTCGTTCCTGCTGTAATGCTGAGAGCTGCAAACATGAAGCTCAGATCTAGGGCAGCCGCTCTGCTCCCCAAACCGACCTGTGTGATGGCATGGGTGCCCACGGTGGAATTTGTGGATGATGAACCCCCAGAAGATGCTTGTGCATGACCGCTCAAAGCTGGGAGGCCTGGAGCAGAGGGAAAGGCTCGAGCTTTCCGTTTTCTATGGTGGGGAGAGCTGCCACAGGCGGTGGTTCCTCGCTGCTGCCAATCAGGGCCCCCAGGGATGTGACTTAAGATGGGGTCAGTGGTGCCTCCAAACCCAGGCTTCTTCGTAGGGCTGGGTCCCGTGGTCACCATGGGGTGGCTCTGGTGAGGAGAGCCCCAGGAATTCAGTCCCACGCTGCCCCCATTGCTGTGTTTGGTGCTCGGGGGCCCCCTCGTTCCTGCTGTAATGCTGAGAGCTGCAAACATGCAGCTCAGATCTAGGGCAGCCGCTCTGCTCCCCAAACCGACCTGTGTGATGGCATGGGTGCCCACGGTGGAATTTGTGGATGATGAACCCCCAGAAGATGCTTGTGCATGACCGCTCAAAGCTGGGAGGCCTGGAGCAGAGGGAAAGGCTCGAGCTTTCCGTTTTCTATGGTGGGGAGAGCTGCCACAGGCGGTGGTTCCTCGCTGCTGCCAATCAGGGCCCCCAGGGATGTGACTTAAGATGGGGTCAGTAGTGCCTCCAAACCCAGGCTTCTTCGTAGGGCTGGGTCCCGTGGTCACCATGGGGTGGCTCTGGTGAGGAGAGCCCCAGGAATTCAGTCCCACGCTGCCCCCATTGCTGTGTTTGGTGCTCGGGGGCCCCCTCGTTCCTGCTATAATGCTGAGAGCTGCAAACATGCAGCTCAGATCTAGGGCAGCCGCTCTGCTCCCCAAACCCAGCTGTGTGATGGCATGGGTGCCCACGGTGGAATTTGTGGATGATGAACCCCCAGAAGATGCTTGTGCGGGGTGGCCCGAAGCTGGGGGGCCTGGAGCAGAGGCAAAGGTTGGAGCTTTCCGTTTCCTATGCTGGGGAAAGCTGCGACAGGCGGTGGTTCCTCGCTGCTGCCAATCAGGGCCCCCAGGGATGTGACTTAAGATGGTGTCAGTAGTGCCTCCAAACCCAGGCTGCTTCTTAGGGCTGGGTCCCGTGGTCACCATGGGGAGGCTCTGGTGAGGAGGGCCCCAGGAGTTCAGGCCCACGCTGCCCCATTGCTGTGTGTGGTGCTCGGGGGCCCCCTCTTTCTTGATGTAACGATGAGATCTGCAAACATGCAGCTTAGATCAAGGGTAGCCGCTCTGCTCCCCAAACCCAGCTGTGTGCTGGCATGGGTGCCCACGGTGGAATTTGTGGATGATGAACCCCCAGAAGATGCTTGTGGGGGGCCGGGAGCAGAGGCAAAGGCTGGAGCTTTCCGTTTCCTGTGCTGGGGAGAGCTGCCACAGGCGGTGGTTCCTCGCTGCTGCCAATCAGGGCCCCCAGGGATGTGACTTAAGATGGGGTCAGTAGTGCCTCCAAACCCAAGCTGCTTCGTAGGGCTGGGTCCCGTGGTCACCATGGGGTGGCTCTGGTGAGGAGAGCCCCAGGAATTCAGTCCCACGCTGCCCCCATTGCTGTGTTTGGTGCTCGGGGGCCCCCTCGTTCCTGCTATAATGCTGAGAGCTGCAAACATGCAGCTCAGATCTAGGGCAGCCGCTCTGCTCCCCAAACCCAGCTGTGTGATGGCATGGGTGCCCACGGTGGAATTTGTGGATGATGAACCCCCAGAAGATGCTTGTGCGGGGTGGCCCGAAGCTGGGGGGCCTGGAGCAGAGGCAAAGGCCTGAGCTTTCCGTTTCCTATGCTGTGGAGAGCTGCGACAGGCGGTGGTTCCTCGCTGCTGCCAATTAGGGCCCCCAGGGATGTGACTTAAGATGGGGTCAGTAGTGCCTCCAAACCCAGGCTTCTTCTTATGACTGGGTCGCATGGTCACCATGGGGAGGCTCTGGTGAGGAGGGCCCCAGGAGTTCAGGCCCACGCTGCCCCCATCGCTGTGTGTGGTGCTAGGAGGCCCCCTCGTTCCTGCTGTAATGCTGAGAGCTGCAAACATGCAGCTCAGATCTAGGGCAGCCGCTGTGCTCCCCAAGCCCAGCTGTGTGCTGGCATGGGTGCCCACGGTGGAATTTGTGGATGATGAACCCCCAGAAGATGCTTGTGTGGGGCCGCCCGAAGCTGGGGGGCCTGGAGCAGAGGCAAAGGCTGGAGCTTTCCGTTTCCTATGCTGGGTAGAGCTGCGACAGGCGGTGGTTCCTCGCTGCTGCCAATCAGGGCCCCCAGGGATGTGACTTAAGATGGTGTCAGTAGTGCCTCCAAACCCAGGCTGCTTCTTAGGGCTGGGTCCCGTGGTCACCATGGGGAGGCTCTGGTGAGGACGGCCCCAGGAGTTCAGGCCCACGCTGCCCCCATTGCTGTGTGTGGTGCTCGGGGGCCCCCTCTTTCTTGATGTAACGATGAGATCTGCAAACATGCAGCTTAGATCAAGGGCAGCCGCTCTGCTCCCCAAACCCAGCTGTGTGCTGGCATGGGTGCCCACGGTGGAATTTGTGGATGATGAACCCCCAGAAGATGGTTGTGGGGGGCCGGGAGCAGAGGCAAAGGCTGGAGCTTTCCGTTTCCTGTGCTGGGGAGAGCTGCGACAGGCGGTGGTTCCTCGCTGCTGCCAATCAGGGCCCCCAGGGATATGACTTAAGATGGGTGCAGTAGTGCCTCCAAACCCAGGCTTCTTCGTAGGGCTGGGTCCCGTGGTCACCATGGGGTGGCTCTGGTGAGGAGAGCCCCAGGAATTCAGTCCCACGCTGCCCCCATTGCTGTGTTTGGTGCTCGGGGGCCCCCTCGTTCCTGCTGTAATGCTGAGAGCTGCAAACATGAAGCTCAGATCTAGGGCAGCCGCTCTGCTCCCCAAACCGACCTGTGTGATGGCATGGGTGCCCATGGTGAATTTGTGGATGATGAACCCCCAGAAGATGCTTGTGCATGACCGCTCAAAGCTGGGAGGCCTGGAGCAGAGGGAAAGGCTCGAGCTTTCCGTTTTCTATGGTGGGGAGAGCTGCCACAGGCGGTGGTTCCTCGCTGCTGCCAATCAGGGCCCCCAGGGATGTGACTTAAGATGGGGTCAGTAGTGCCTCCAAACCCAGGCTTCTTCGTAGGGCTGGGTCCCGTGGTCACCATTGGGTGGCTCTGGTGAGGAGAGCCCCAGGAATTCAGTCCCACGCTGCCCCCATTGCTGTGTTTGGTGCTCGGGGGCCCCCTCGTTCCTGCTGTAATGCTGAGAGCTGCAAACATGCAGCTCAGATCTAGGGCAGCCGCTCTGCTCCCCAAACCCAGCTGTGTGATGGCATGGGTGCCCACGGTGGAATTTGTGGATGATGAACCCCTAGAAGATGCTTGTGCGGGGTGGCCCGAAGCTGGGGGGCCTGGAGCAGAGGCAAAGGCCTGAGCTTTCCGTTTCCTATGCTGTGGAGAGCTGCGACAGGCGGTGGTTCCTCGCTGCTGCCAATCAGGGCCCCCAGGGATGTGACTTAAGATGGGGTCAGTAGTGCCTCCAAACCCAGGCTTCTTCTTATGACTGGGTCGCGTGGTCACCATGGGGAGGCTCTGGTGAGGAGGGCCCCAGGAGTTCAGGCCCACGCTGCCCCCATTGCTGTGTGTGGTGCTCGGGGGCCCCCTCTTTCTTGATGTAACGATGAGATCTGCAAACATGCAGCTTAGATCAAGGGCAGCCGCTCTGCTCCCCAAACCCAGCTGTGTGCTGGCATGGGTGCCCACGGTGGAATTTGTGGATGATGAACCCCCAGAAGATGGTTGTGGGGGGCCGGGAGCAGAGGCAAAGGCTGGAGCTTTCCGTTTCCTGTGCTGGGGAGAGCTGCGACAGGCGGTGGTTCCTCGCTGCTGCCAATCAGGGCCCCCAGGGATATGACTTAAGATGGGGTCAGTAGTGTCTCCAAACCCAGGCTTCTTCGTAGGGCTGGATCGCGTGGTCACCATGGGGTGGCTCTGGTGAGGTGGGCCCCAGGAGTTCAGGCCCACTCTGCCCCCATTGCTGTGTGTGGTGCTCGGTGTCCCCCTCGTTCCTGCTGTAATGCTGAGAGCTGCAAACATGCAGCTCAGATCTAGGGCAGCCGCTGTGCTCCCCAAACCCAGCTGTGTGCTGGCATGTGTGCCCACGGTGGAATTTGTGGATGATGAACCCCCAGAAGATGCTTGTGTGGGGCGGCCCGAAGCTGGGGGGCCTGGAGGAGAGGCAAAGGCTGGAGCTTTCCGTTTCCTGTGCTGGGGAGAGCTGCCACAGGCGGTGGTTCCTCGCTGCTGCCAATCAGGGCCCCCAGGGATGTGACTTAAGATGGGGGCAGTAGTGCCTCCAAACCCAGGCTTCTTCTTACGACTGGGTCGCGTGGTCACCGTGGGGTGGCTCTGGTGAGGAGGGCCCCAGGAGTTCAGGCCCACGCTGCCCCCGTCGCTGTGTGTGGTGCTAGGAGGCCCCCTCGTTCCTGCTGTAACGCTGAGAGCTGCAAACATGCAGCTCAGATCTAAGGCAACCGCTGTGCTCCCGAAACCCACTGTGTGCTGGCATGGGTGCCCACGGTGGAATTGTGGATGATGAACCCCCAGAAGATGGTTGGGGGGGCCGGGAGCAGAGGCAAAGGCTGGAGCTTTCCGTTTCCTGTGCTGGGGAGAGCTGCCACAGGCGGTGGTTCCTCGCTGCTGCCAATCAGGGCCCCCAGGGATGTGACTTAAGATGGTGTCAGTAGTGCCTCCAAACCCAGGCTGCTTCTTAGGGCTGGGTCCCGTGGTCACCATGGGGAGGCTCTGGTGAGGAGGGCCCCAGGAGTTCAGGCCCACGCTGCCCCCATTGCTGTGTGTGGTGCTCGGGGGCCCCCTCTTTCTTGATGTAACGATGAGATCTGCAAACATGCAGCTCAGATCATCTAGGGCAACCGCTCTGCTCCCCAAACCCAGCTGTGTGCTGGCATGGGTGCCCACGGTGGAATTTGTGGATGATGAACCCCCAGAAGATGTTTGTGCGGGGCCGCCCGAAGCTGGGGGGCCTGGAGCAGAGGCAAAGCCTGGAGCTTTCCGTTTCCTATGCTGGGGAGAGCTGCGACAGGCGGTGGTTCCTCGCTGCTGCCAATCAGGGCTCCCAGGGATGTGACTTAAGATGGGGTCAGTAGTGCCTCCAAACCCAGGCTGCTTCTTAGGGCTGGGTCCCGTGATCACCATGGGGTGGCTCTGGTGAGGAGGGCCCCAGGAGTTCAGGCCCACGCTGCCCCCATTGCTGTGTGTGGTGCTCGGGGGCCCCCTCTTTCTTGATGTAACGATGAGATCTGCAAACAGCAAGTTAGATCAAGGGCAGCCGCTCTGCTCCCCAAACCCAGCTGTGTGCTGGCATGGGTGCCCACGGTGGAATTTGTGGATGATGAACCCCCAGAAGATGCTTGTGGGGGGCCGGGAGCAGAGGCAAAGGCTGGAGCTTTCCGTTTCCTGTGCTGGGGAGAGCTGCCACAGGCGGTGGTTCCTCGCTGCTGCCAATCAGGGCCCCCAGGGATGTGACTTAAGATGGGGGCAGTAGTGCCTCCAAACCCAAGCTGCTTCGTAGGGCTGGGTCCCGTGGTCACCATGGGGTGGCTCTGGTGAGGAGAGCCCCAGGAATTCAGTCCCACGCTGCCCCCATTGCTGTGTTTGGTGCTCGGGGGCCCCCTCGTTCCTGCTGTAATGCTGAGAGCTGCAAACATGCAGCTCAGATCTAGGGCAGCCGCTCTGCTCCCAAACCCAGCTGTGTGATGGCATGGGTGCCCACGGTGGAATTTGTGGATGATGAACCCCCAGAAGATGCTTGTGCGGGTGGCCCGAAGCTGGCGGGCCTGGAGCAGAAGCAAAGGCCTGAGCTTTCCGTTTCCTATGCTGTGGAGAGCTGCGACAGGCGGTGGTTCCTCGCTGCTGCCAATCAGGGCCCCCAGGGATGTGACTTAAGATGGGGTCAGTAGTGCCTCCAAACCCAGGCTTCTTCTTATGACTGGGTCGCGTGGTCACCATGGGGAGGCTCTGGTGAGGAGGGCCCCAGGAGTTCAGGCCCACGCTGCCCCCATCGCTGTGTGTGGTGCTAGGAGGCCCCCTCGTTCCTGCTGTAATGCTGAGAGCTGCAAACATGCAGCTCAGATCTAGGGCAGCCGCTGTGCTCCCCAAGCCCAGCTGTGTGCTGGCATGGGTGCCCACGGTGGAATTTGTGGATGATGAACCCCCAGAAGATGCTTGTGCGGGGTGGCCCGAAGCTGGGGGGCCTGGAGCAGAGGCAAAGGCTGGAGCTTTCCGTTTCCTATGCTGGGTAGAGCTGCGACAGGCGGTGGTTCCTCGCTGCTGCCAATCAGGGCCCCCAGGGATGTGACTTAAGATGGTGTCAGTAGTGCCTCCAAACCCAGGCTGCTTCTTAGGGCTGGGTCCCGTGGTCACCATGGGGAGGCTCTGGTGAGGAGGGCCCCAGGAGTTCAGGCCCACGCTGCCCCCATTGCTGTCTGTGGTGCTCGGGGGCCCCCTCTTTCTTGATGTAACGTTGAGATCTGCAAACAGCAAGTTAGATCAAGGGCAGCGCTCTGCTCCCCAAACCCAGCTGTGTGCTGGCCTGGGTGCCCACGGTGGAATTTGTGGATGATGAACCCCCAAGAAGATGCTTGTGGGGGGCCGGGAGCAGAGGCAAAGGCTGGAGGTTTCCGTTTCCTGTGCTGGGAGAGCTGCGACATGGCGGTGGTTCCTCTCTGCTGCCAATCAGGGCCCCCAGGGATATGACTTAAGATGGGTTGCAGTAGTGCCTCCAAACCCAGGCTTCTTCGTAGGGCTGGGTCCAGTGGTCACCATGGGTGGCTCTGGTGAGGAGAGCCCCAGGAATCAGTCCCACGCTGCCCCCATTGCTGTGTTTGGTGCTCGGGGGCCCCCCCTAGTTCCTGCTGTAATGCTGAGAGCTGCAAACATGCAGCTCAGAATCTAGGGCAGCCGCTGTGCTCCCCAAGCCCAGCTGGTGTGCTGGCAATGGGTGCCCCACGGTGGAATTTGTGGATGATGAACCCCCAGAAGATGCTTGTGTGGGGGCGCCCGCAAGCTGGGGGCCTGGAGCAGAGGCAAAGGCCTGGAGCTTTCCGTTTCCTATGCTGGGGAGAGCTGCGACAGGCGGTGGTTCCTCGCTGCTGCCAATCAGGGCCCCCAGGGATGTGACTTAAGATGGGGTCAGTAGTTGCCTCCAAACCCAGGCTGCTTCGTAGGGCTGGGTCCCGTGGTCACCATGGGGTGGCTCTGGTGAGGAGAGCCCCAGGATTCAGTCCCACGCTGCCCCCATTGCTGTGTGTGGTGCTACGGGGGCCCCCTCGTTCCTTGATGTAACTGATGAGAGCTGCAAACATGAAGCTTAGATCTAGGGCAGCCGCTCTGCTCCCCAAACCCAGCTGTGTGCTGGCATGGGTGCCCACGGTGGAATTTGTGGATGATGAACCCCCAGAAGATGCTTGTGCGGGGCCGAAGCTGGGGGCCTGGCAGCAGAGGCAAAGGCTGGAGCTTTCCGTTTCCTAGTGCTGTGGAGAGCTGCGACAGGCGGTGGTTCCTCGCTGCTGCCAATCAGGGCCTCCCAGGGATGTGACTTAAGATGGGGTCAGTAGTGCCTCCAAACCCAGGCTTCTTCTTAGACTGGGTCGCGTGGTCACCATGGGAGGCTCTGGTGAGGAGGGCCCCAGGAGTTTCAGGCCCACGCTGCCCCCATCGCTGTGTTGTGGTGCTAGGAGGCCCCCTCGTTCCTGCTGTAATGCTGAGAGCTGCAAACATGCAGCTCAGATCTAGGGCAGCCGCTGTGCTCCCCAAGCCCAGCTGTGTGCTGGCATGGGTGCCCACGGTGGAATTTGTGGATGATGAACCCCCAGAAGATGCTTGTGTGGGCCGCCCAAGAGCTGGGGGCCTGGAGCAGAGGCAAAGGCTCGAGCTTTCCGTTTCCTATGCTGGGTAGAGCTGCGACAGGCGGTGGTTCCTCGCTGCTGCCAATCAGGGCCCCCAGGGATGTGACTTAAGATGGGGTTCAGTAGTGCCTCCAAACCCAGGCTTCTTCGTAGGGCTGGGTCCCGTGGTCACCATGGGGTGGCTCTGGTGAGGAGAGCCCCAGGAATTCAGTCCCACGCTGCCCCCATTGCTGTGTTTGGTGCTCGGGGGCCCCCTCGTTTCCTGCTGTAATGCTGAGAGCTGCAAACATGCAGCTCAGATCTAGGGCAGCCGCTCTGCTCCCCAAACCCAGCTGTGTGATGGCATGGGTGCCCACGGTGGAAATTTGTGGATGATGAACCCCCAGAAGATGCTTGTGCGGGGTGAGCCCGCAAGCTGGGGGGCCTGGAGCAGAGGCAAAGGCCTGAGCTTTCCGTTTCCTATGCTGGGGAGAGCTGCCGACAGGCGGTGGTTCCTCGCTGCTGCCAATCAGGGCCCCCAGGGATGTGACTTAAGATGGGGTCAGTAGTGCCTCCAACCCAGGCTGTCTTCTTAGGGCTGGGTCCCGTGGTCACCATGGGGTGGCTCTGGTGAGGAGGGCCCCAGGAGTTCAGGCCCACGCTGCCCCCATTGCTGTGTTTGGTGCTCGGGGGCCCCCTCGTTCCTGCTGTAATGCTGAGAGCTGCAAACATGCAGCTCAGATCTAGGGCAGCCGCTCTGCTCCCCAAACCCAGCTGTGTGATGGCATGGGTGCCCACGGTGGAATTTGTGGATGATGACCCCCAGAAGATGCTTGTGCGGGGTGGCCCAAGCTGGGGGGCCCTGGAGCAGAGGCAAAGGCCTGAGCTTTCCGTTTCCTATGCTGGGAGAGCTGCCACAGGCGGTGGTTCCTCGCTGCTGCCAATCAGGGCCCCCAGGGATGTGACTTAAGATGGGGTCAGTAGTGCCTCCAAACCCAGGCTGCTTCTTATGGACTGGGTCCCGTGGTCACCATGGGGTGGCTCTGGTGAGGAGGCCCCAGGAGTTCAGGCCCACGCTGCCCCCATTGCTGTGTGTGGTGCTCGGGGGCCCCCTCGTTCCTGCTGTAATGCTGAGAGCTGCAAACATGCAGCTCAGATCTAGGGCAGCCGCTGTGCTCCCCAAAGCCCAGCTGTGTGCTGGCATGGGTGCCCACGGTGGAATTGTGGATGATGAACCCCCAGAAGATGCTTGTGGGGGGGCCCCGAAGCTGGGGGGGCCTGGAGCAGAGGCAAAGGCTGGAGCTTTCCGTTTCCTATGCTGGGGAGAGCTGCCACAGGCGGTGGTTCCTCGCTGCTGCCAATCAGGGCCTCCCAGGGATGTGACTTAAGATGGGGTCAGTAGTGCCTCCAAACCCAGGCTTCTTCTTATGGCTGGGTCCCGTGGTCACCATGGGGTGGCTCTGGTGAGGGAGAGCCCCAGGAATTCAGTCCCACGCTGCCCCCATTGCTGTGTTTGGTGCTCGGGGGCCCCCTCGTTCCCTGCTGTAATGCTGAGAGCTGCAAACATGAGCTCAGATCTAGGGCAGCCGCTCTGCTCCCCAAACCGACGTGTGTGATGGCATGGGTGCCCACGGTGGAATTTGTGGATGATGAACCCCCAGAAGATGCTTGTGCATGACCGCTCAAAGCTGGAGGGCCTGGAGCAGAGGGAAAGGCTCGAGCTTTCCCGTTTCTATGGTGGGGAGAGCTGCCACAGGCGGTGGTTCCTCGCTGCTGCCAATCAGGGCCCCAGGGATGTGACTTAAGATGGGGTCAGTAGTGCCTCCAAACCCAGGCTTCTTCGTAGGGCTGGGTCCCCGTGGTCACCATGGGGTGGCTCTGTGAGGAGAGCCCAGGAATTCAGTCCCACGCTGCCCCCATTGCTGTGTTTGGGTGCTCGGGGGCCCCCTCGTTCCTGCTGTAATGCTGAGAGCTGCAAACATGCAGCTCAGATCTAGGGCAGCCGCTCTGCTCCCCAAACCCAGCTGTGTGATGGCATGGGTGCCCACGGTGGAATTTGTGGATGATGAACCCCCAGAAGATGCTTGTGCGGGGTGGCCCGAAGCTGGGGGCCTGGAGCAGAGGCAAAGGCTGAGCTTTCCGTTTCCTATGCTGGGGAGAGCTGCGACAGGCGGTGGTTCCTCGCTGCTGCCAATCAGGGCCCCCAGGGATGTGACTTAAGATGGGGTCAGTAGTGCCTCCAAACCCAGGCTTCTTCTTAGGGCTGGGTCCCGTGGTCACCATGGGGTGGCTCTGGTGAGGAGGGCCCCAGGAGTTCAGGCCCACGCTGCCCCCATTGCTGTGTGTGGTGCTCGGGGGCCCCCTCGTTCCTGCTGTAATGCTGAGAGCTGCAAACATGCAGCTCAGATCTAGGGCAGCCGCTGTGCTCCCCAAACCCAGCTGTGTGATGGCATGGGTGCCCACGGTGGAATTTGTGGATGATGAACCCCCAGAAGATGCTTGTGTGGGGCCGCCCGAAGCTGGGGGGCCTGGAGCAGAGGCAAAGGCTGGAGCTTTCCGTTTCCTATGCTGGGGAGAGCTGCGACAGGCGGTGGTTCCTCGCTGCTGCCAATCAGGGCCCCCAGGGATGTGACTTAAGATGGGGTCAGTAGTGCCTCCAAACCCAGGCTGCTTCTTAGGGCTGGGTCCCGTGGTCACCATGGGGTGGCTCTGGTGAGGAGGGCCCCAGGAGTTCAGGCCCACGCTGCCCCCATTGCTGTGTGTGGTGCTCGGGGGCCCCCTCTTTCTTGCTGTAATGCTGAGAGCTGCAAACATGCAGCTGAGATCAAGGGCAGCCGCTCTGCTCCCCAAACCCAGCTGTGTGCTGGCATGGGTGCCCACGGTGGAATTTGTGGATGATGAACCCCCAGAAGATGCTTGTGCGGGGCCGCCCGAAGCTGGGGGCCTGGAGCAGAGGCAAAGGCTGGAGCTTTCCGTTTCCTATGCTGGGGAGAGCTGCGACAGGCGGTGGTTCCTCGCTGCTGCCAATCAGGGCCCCCAGGGATGTGACTTAAGATGGGGTCAGTAGTGCCTCCAAACCCAGGCTGCTTCTTAGGGCTGGGTCCCGTGGTCACCATGGGGTGGCTCTGGTGAGGAGGGCCCCAGGAGTTCAGGCCCACGCTGCCCCCATTGCTGTGTGTGGTGCTCGGGGGCCCCCTCGTTCCTGCTGTAATGCTGAGAGCTGCAAACATGCAGCTCAGATCTAGGGCAGCCGCTCTGCTCCCCAAACCCAGCTGTGTGATGGCATGGGTGCCCACGGTGGAATTTGTGGATGATGAACCCCCAGAAGATGCTTGTGGGGGGCCGGGAGCAGAGGCAAAGGCTGGAGCTTTCCGTTTCCTATGCTGGGGAGAGCTGCGACAGGCGGTGGTTCCTCGCTGCTGCCAATCAGGGCCCCCAGGGATGTGACTTAAGATGGGGTCAGTAGTGCCTCCAAACCCAGGCTTCTTCTTAGGGCTGGGTCCCGTGGTCACCATGGGGTGGCTCTGGTGAGGAGGGCCCCAGGAGTTCAGGCCCACGCTGCCCCCATTGCTGTGTGTGGTGCTCGGGGGCCCCCTCGTTCCTGCTGTAATGCTGAGAGCTGCAAACATGCAGCTCAGATCTAGGGCAGCCGCTGTGCTCCCCAAGCCCAGCTGTGTGCTGGCATGGGTGCCCACGGTGGAATTTGTGGATGATGAACCCCCAGAAGATGCTTGTGTGGGCCGCCCGAAGCTGGGGGCCTGGAGCAGAGGCAAAGGCTGGAGCTTTCCGTTTCCTATGCTGGGGAGAGCTGCGACAGGCGGTGGTTCCTCGCTGCTGCCAATCAGGGCCCCCAGGGATGTGACTTAAGATGGGGTCAGTAGTGCCTCCAAACCCAGGCTTCTTCTTAGGGCTGGGTCCCGTGGTCACCATGGGGTGGCTCTGGTGAGGAGGGCCCCAGGAGTTCAGTCCCACGCTGCCCCCATTGCTGTGTTTGGTGCTCGGGGGCCCCCTCGTTCCTGCTGTAATGCTGAGAGCTGCAAACATGCAGCTCAGATCTAGGGCAGCCGCTCTGCTCCCCAAACCCAGCTGTGTGCTGGCATGGGTGCCCACGGTGGAATTTGTGGATGATGAACCCCCAGAAGATGCTTGTGCGGACCGCCCAAGCTGGGGGCCTGGAGCAGAGGCAAAGGCTGGAGCTTTCCGTTTCCTATGCTGGGGAGAGCTGCCACAGGCGGTGGTTCCTCGCTGCTGCCAATCAGGGCCCCCAGGGATGTGACTTAAGATGGGGTCAGTAGTGCCTCCAAACCCAGGCTTCTTCGTAGGGCTGGGTCCCCGTGTCACCATGGGGTGGCTCTGGTGAGGAGGAGCCCCAGGAGATTCAGTCCCACGCTGCCCCCATTGCTGTGTTTGGTGCTCGGGGGGCCCCCTCGTTCCTGCTGTAATGCTGAGAGCTGCAAACATGCAGCTTCAGATCTAGGGGCAGCCGCTCTGCTCCCCAAACCAGCTGTGTGATGGCATGGGTGCCCACGGTGGAATTTGTGGATGATGAACACCCAGAAGATGCTTGTGCGGGGTGGCCCGAAGCTGGGGGCCTGGAGCAGAGGCAAAGGCTGGAGCTTTCCGTTTCCTATGCTGGGGAGAGCTGCGACAGGCGGTGGTTCCTCGCTGCTGCCAATCAGGGCCCCCAGGGATGTGACTTAAGATGGGGTCAGTAGTGCCTCCAAACCCAGGCTTCTTCTTAGGCTGGGTCCCGTGGTCACCATGGGGTGGCTCTGGTGAGGAGGGCCCCAGGAGTTCAGGCCCACGCTGCCCCCATTGCTGTGTGTGGTGCTCGGTGTCCCCCTCGTTCCTGCTGTAATGCTGAGAGCTGCAAACATGCAGCTCAGATCTAGGGCAGCCGCTGTGCTCCCCAAGCCCAGCTGTGTGCTGGCATGGGTGCCCACGGTGGAATTTGTGGATGATGAACCCCCAGAAGATGCTTGTGTGGGGCCGCCCGAAGCTGGGGGGCCTGGAGCAGAGGCAAAGGCTGGAGCTTTCCGTTTCCTATGCTGGGGAGAGCTGCGACAGGCGGTGGTTCCTCGCTGCTGCCAATCAGGGCCCCCAGGGATGTGACTTAAGATGGGGTCAGTAGTGCCTCCAAACCCAGGCTGCTTCTTAGGGCTGGGTCCCGTGGTCACCATGGGGTGGCTCTGGTGAGGAGGGCCCCAGGAGTTCAGGCCCACGCTGCCCCCATTGCTGTGTGTGGTGCTCGGGGGCCCCCTCTTTCTTGATGTAACGATGAGATCTGCAAACATGCAGCTCAGATCTAGGGCAGCCGCTGTGCTCCCCAAACCCAGCTGTGTGCTGGCATGGGTGCCCACGGTGGAATTTGTGGATGATGAACCCCCAGAAGATGCTTGTGCGGGGCGGCCCGAATCTGGGGGGCCTGGAGCAGAGGCAAAGGCTGGAGCTTTCCGTTTCCTATGCTGGGGAGAGCTGCCACAGGCGGTGGTTCCTCGCTGCTGCCAATCAGGGCCCCCAGGGATGTGACTTAAGATGGGGTCAGTAGTGCCTCCAAACCCAGGCTTCTTCTTAGGGCTGGGTCCCGTGGTCACCATGGGGTGGCTCTGGTGAGGAGGGCCCCAGGAGTTCAGGCCCACGCTGCCCCCATCGCTGTGTGTGGTGCTCGGAGGCCCCCTCGTTCCTGCTGTAATGCTGAGAGCTGCAAACATGCAGCTCAGATCTAGGGCAGCCGCTGTGCTCCCCAAACCCAGCTGTGTGCTGGCATGGGTGCCCACGGTGGAATTTGTGGATGATGAACCCCCAGAAGATGCTTGTGCGGGGCGCCCGAAGCTGGGGGGCCTGGAGCAGAGGCAAAGGCTGGAGCTTTCCGTTTCCTGTGCTGGGGAGAGCTGCGACAGGCGGTGGTTCCTCGCTGCTGCCAATCAGGGCCCCCAGGGATGTGACTTAAGATGGTGTCAGTAGTGCCTCCAAACCCAGGCTGCTTCTTAGGGCTGGGTCCCGTGGTCACCATGGGGTGGCTCTGGTGAGGAGGGCCCCAGGAGTTCAGGCCCACGCTGCCCCCATTGCTGTGTGTGGTGCTCGGGGGCCCCCTCGTTCCTGCTGTAATGCTGAGAGCTGCAAACATGCAGCTCAGATCAAGGGCAGCCGCTCTGCTCCCCAAACCCAGCTGTGTGCTGGCATGGGTGCCCACGGTGGAATTTGTGGATGATGAACCCCCAGAAGATGGTTGTGGGGGGCCGGGAGCAGAGGCAAAGGCTGGAGCTTTCCGTTTCCTGTGCTGGGGAGAGCTGCCACAGGCGGTGGTTCCTCGCTGCTGCCAATCAGGGCCCCCAGGGATGTGACTTAAGATGGGGTCAGTAGTGCCTCCAAACCCAGGCTGCTTCGTAGGGCTGGGTCCCGTGGTCACCATGGGGTGGCTCTGGTGAGGAGAGCCCCAGGAATTCAGTCCCACGCTGCCCCCATTGCTGTGTTTGGTGCTCGGGGGCCCCCTCGTTCCTGCTGTAATGCTGAGAGCTGCAAACATGCAGCTCAGATCTAGGGCAGCCGCTCTGCTCCCCAAACCCAGCTGTGTGCTGGCATGGGTGCCCACGGTGGAATTTGTGGATGATGAACCCCCAGAAGATGCTTGTGTGGGGCCGCCCGAAGCTGGGGGGCCTGGAGCAGAGGCAAAGGCTGAGCTTTCCGTTTCCTATGCTGGGGAGAGCTGCGACAGGCGGTGGTTCCTCGCTGCTGCCAATCAGGGCCCCCAGGGATGTGACTTAAGATGGGGTCAGTAGTGCCTCCAAACCCAGGCTTCTTCTTAGGGCTGGGTCCCGTGGTCACCATGGGGTGGCTCTGGTGAGGAGGGCCCCAGGAGTTCAGGCCCACGCTGCCCCCATTGCTGTGTGTGGTGCTCGGGGGCCCCCTCGTTCCTGCTGTAATGCTGAGAGCTGCAAACATGCAGCTCAGATCTAGGGCAGCCGCTCTGCTCCCCAAACCCAGCTGTGTGCTGGCATGGGTGCCCACGGTGGAATTTGTGGATGATGAACCCCCAGAAGATGCTTGTGCGGGGGCCCGAAGCTGGGGGGCCTGGAGCAGAGGCAAAGGCTGGAGCTTTCCGTTTCCTGTGCTGGGGAGAGCTGCCACAGGCGGTGGTTCCTCGCTGCTGCCAATCAGGGCCCCCAGGGATGTGACTTAAGATGGGGTCAGTAGTGCCTCCAAACCCAGGCTTCTTCTTAGGGCTGGGTCCCGTGGTCACCATGGGGAGGCTCTGGTGAGGAGGGCCCCAGGAGTTCAGGCCCACGCTGCCCCCATTGCTGTGTGTGGTGCTCGGGGCCCCCTCGTTCCTGCTGTAATGCTGAGAGCTGCAAACATGCAGCTCAGATCTAGGGCAGCCGCTGTGCTCCCCAAACCCAGCTGTGTGCTGGCATGGGTGCCCACGGTGGAATTTGTGGATGATGAACCCCCAGAAGATGCTTGTGCGGGGCCGCCCGAAGCTGGGGGGCCTGGAGCAGAGGCAAAGGCTGGAGCTTTCCGTTTCCTATGCTGGGGAGAGCTGCGACAGGCGGTGGTTCCTCGCTGCTGCCAATCAGGGCCCCCAGGGATGTGACTTAAGATGGGGTCAGTAGTGCCTCCAAACCCAGGCTGCTTCTTAGGGCTGGGTCCCGTGGTCACCATGGGGAGGCTCTGGTGAGGAGGGCCCCAGGAGTTCAGGCCCACGCTGCCCCCATTGCTGTGTGTGGTGCTCGGGGGCCCCCTCTTTCCTGCTGTAATGCTGAGAGCTGCAAACATGCAGCTCAGATCTAGGGCAGCCGCTCTGCTCCCCAAACCCAGCTGTGTGCTGGCATGGGTGCCCACGGTGGAATTTGTGGATGATGAACCCCCAGAAGATGCTTGTGCGGGCGGCCCGAAGCTGGGGGGCCTGGAGCAGAGGCAAAGGCTGGAGCTTTCCGTTTCCTATGCTGGGAGAGCTGCGACAGGCGGTGGTTCCTCGCTGCTGCCAATCAGGGCCCCCAGGGATGTGACTTAAGATGGGGTCAGTAGTGCCTCCAAACCCAGGCTTCTTCGGAGGGCTGGGTCGCGTGGTCACCATGGGGTGGCTCTGGTGAGGAGGGCCCCAGGAGTTCAGGCCCACGCTGCCCCCATCGCTGTGTGTGGTGCTCGGGGCCCCCTCGTTCCTGCTGTAATGCTGAGAGCTGCAAACATGCAGCTCAGATCTAGGGCAGCCGCTGTGCTCCCCAAGCCCAGCTGTGTGCTGGCATGGGTGCCCACGGTGGAATTTGTGGATGATGAACCCCCAGAAGATGCTTGTGTGGGGCCGCCCGAAGCTGGGGGCCTGGAGCAGAGGCAAAGGCTGGAGCTTTCCGTTTCCTATGCTGGGGAGAGCTGCGACAGGCGGTGGTTCCTCGCTGCTGCCAATCAGGGCCCCCAGGGATGTGACTTAAGATGGGTGTCAGTAGTGCCTCCAAACCCAGGCTGCTTCTTAGGGCTGGGTCCCGTGGTCACCATGGGGAGGCTCTGGTGAGGAGGGCCCCAGGAGTTCAGGCCCACGCTGCCCCCATTGCTGTGTGTGGTGCTCGGGGGCCCCCTCTTTCTTGATGTAACGATGAGATCTGCAAACATGCAGCTCAGATCTAGGGCAGCCGCTGTGCTCCCCAAACCCAGCTGTGTGCTGGCATGGGTGCCCACGGTGGAATTTGTGGATGATGAACCCCCAGAAGATGGTTGTGGGGGGCCGGGAGCAGAGGCAAAGGCTGGAGCTTTCCGTTTCCTATGCTGGGGAGAGCTGCGACAGGCGGTGGTTCCTCGCTGCTGCCAATCAGGGCCCCCAGGGATGTGACTTAAGATGGGGTCAGTAGTGCCTCCAAACCCAGGCTTCTTCGTAGGGCTGGGTCCCGTGGTCACCATGGGGTGGCTCTGGTGAGGAGAGCCCCAGGAATTCAGTCCCACGCTGCCCCCATTGCTGTGTTTGGTGCTCGGGGGCCCCCTCGTTCCTGCTGTAATGCTGAGAGCTGCAAACATGAAGCTCAGATCTAGGGCAGCCGCTCTGCTCCCCAAACCCAGCTGTGTGATGGCATGGGTGCCCACGGTGGAATTTGTGGATGATGAACCCCCAGAAGATGCTTGTGCGTGACCGCTCAAAGCTGGGAGGCCTGGAGCAGAGGCAAAGGCTTGAGCTTTCCGTTTCCTATGCTGTGGAGAGCTGCGACAGGCGGTGGTTCCTCGCTGCTGCCAATCAGGGCCCCCAGGGATGTGACTTAAGATGGGGTCAGTAGTGCCTCCAAACCCAGGCTTCTTCGTAGGGCTGGGTCCCGTGGTCACCATGGGGTGGCTCTGGTGAGGAGAGCCCCAGGAATTCAGTCCCACGCTGCCCCCATTGCTGTGTTTGGTGCTCGGGGCCCCCTCGTTCCTGCTGTAATGCTGAGAGCTGCAAACATGCAGCTCAGATCTAGGGCAGCCGCTCTGCTCCCCAAACCCAGCTGTGTGATGGCATGGGTGCCCACGGTGGAATTTGTGGATGATGAACCCCCAGAAGATGCTTGTGCGGGTGGCCCGAAGCTGGGGGGCCTGGAGCAGAGGCAAAGGCTGAGCTTTCCGTTTCCTATGCTGGGGAGAGCTGCGACAGGCGGTGGTTCCTCGCTGCTGCCAATCAGGGCCCCCAGGGATGTGACTTAAGATGGGGTCAGTAGTGCCTCCAAACCCAGGCTTCTTCTTAGGGCTGGGTCGCGTGGTCACCATGGGGAGGCTCTGGTGAGGAGGGCCCCAGGAGTTCAGGCCCACGCTGCCCCCATTGCTGTGTGTGGTGCTAGGGGGCCCCCTCGTTCCTGCTGTAATGCTGAGAGCTGCAAACATGCAGCTCAGATCTAGGGCAGCCGCTGTGCTCCCCAAGCCCAGCTGTGTGCTGGCATGGGTGCCCACGGTGGAATTTGTGGATGATGAACCCCCAGAAGATGCTTGTGCGGGCCGCCCGAAGCTGGGGGCCTGGAGCAGAGGCAAAGGCTGGAGCTTTCCGTTTCCTATGCTGGGGAGAGCTGCGACAGGCGGTGGTTCCTCGCTGCTGCCAATCAGGGCCCCCAGGGATGTGACTTAAGATGGGGTCAGTAGTGCCTCCAAACCCAGGCTGCTTCTTAGGGCTGGGTCCCGTGGTCACCATGGGGAGGCTCTGGTGAGGAGGGCCCCAGGAGTTCAGGCCCACGCTGCCCCCATTGCTGTGTGTGGTGCTCGGGGCCCCCTCTTTCTTGATGTAACGCTGAGATCTGCAAACATGCAGCTTAGATCAAGGGCAGCCGCTCTGCTCCCCAAACCCAGCTGTGTGCTGGCATGGGTGCCCACGGTGGAATTTGTGGATGATGAACCCCCAGAAGATGGTTGTGCGGGTCCCGAAGCTGGGGGCCTGGAGCAGAGGCAAAGGCTGGAGCTTTCCGTTTCCTATGCTGGGGAGAGCTGCGACAGGCGGTGGTTCCTCGCTGCTGCCAATCAGGGCCCCCAGGGATGTGACTTAAGATGGGGTCAGTAGTGCCTCCAAACCCAGGCTTCTTCGTAGGGCTGGGTCCCGTGGTCACCATGGGGAGGCTCTGGTGAGGAGGGCCCCAGGAGTTCAGGCCCACGCTGCCCCCATTGCTGTGTGTGGTGCTCGGGGGCCCCCTCGTTCCTGCTGTAATGCTGAGAGCTGCAAACATGCAGCTCAGATCTAGGGCAGCCGCTCTGCTCCCCAACCCAGCTGTGTGCTGGCATGGGTGCCCACGGTGGAATTTGTGGATGATGAACCCCCAGAAGATGCTTGTGTGGGGCCGCCCGAAGCTGGGGGGCCTGGAGCAGAGGCAAAGGCTGGAGCTTTCCGTTTCCTGTGCTGGGGAGAGCTGCCACAGGCGGTGGTTCCTCGCTGCTGCCAATCAGGGCCCCCAGGGATGTGACTTAAGATGGGGTCAGTAGTGCCTCCAAACCCAGGCTTCTTCTTATGACTGGGTCCCGTGGTCACCATGGGGTGGCTCTGGTGAGGAGGGCCCCAGGAGTTCAGGCCCACGCTGCCCCCATTGCTGTGTGTGGTGCTCGGGGCCCCCTCGTTCCTGCTGTAATGCTGAGAGCTGCAAACATGCAGCTCAGATCTAGGGCAGCCGCTGTGCTCCCCAAACCCAGCTGTGTGCTGGCATGGGTGCCCACGGTGGAATTTGTGGATGATGAACCCCCAGAAGATGCTTGTGGGGGCCCGGGAGCAGAGGCAAAGGCTGGAGCTTTCCGTTTCCTATGCTGGGGAGAGCTGCGACAGGCGGTGGTTCCTCGCTGCTGCCAATCAGGGCCCCCAGGGATGTGACTTAAGATGGGTGCAGTAGTGCCTCCAAACCCAGGCTTCTTCGTAGGGCTGGGTCCCGTGGTCACCATGGGGTGGCTCTGGTGAGGAGAGCCCCAGGAATTCAGTCCCACGCTGCCCCCATTGCTGTGTTTGGTGCTCGGGGGCCCCCTCGTTCCTGCTGTAATGCTGAGAGCTGCAAACATGCAGCTCAGATCTAGGGCAGCCGCTCTGCTCCCCAAACCGAGCTGTGTGCTGGCATGGGTGCCCACGGTGGAATTTGTGGATGATGAACCCCCAGAAGATGCTTGTGCGTGACCGCTCAAAGGGAGGCCTGGAGCAGAGGGAAAGGCTCGAGCTTTCCGTTTTCTATGGTGGGGAGAGCTGCGACAGGCGGTGGTTCCTCGCTGCTGCCAATCAGGGCCCCCAGGGATGTGACTTAAGATGGGGTCAGTAGTGCCTCCAAACCCAGGCTTCTTCGTAGGGCTGGGTCCCGTGGTCACCATGGGGTGGCTCTGGTGAGGAGAGCCCCAGGAATTCAGTCCCACACTGCCCCCATTGCTGTGTGTGGTGCTCGGGGGCCCCCTCGTTCCTGCTGTAATGCTGAGAGCTGCAAACATGCAGCTCAGATCTAGGGCAGCCGCTCTGCTCCCCAAACCCAGCTGTGTGATGGCATGGGTGCCCACGGTGGAATTTGTGGATGATGAACCCCCAGAAGATGCTTGTGCGGGGTGGCCCGAAGCTGGGGGGCCTGGAGCAGAGGCAAAGGCTGAGCTTTCCGTTTCCTATGCTGGGAGAGCTGCGACAGGCGGTGGTTCCTCGCTGCTGCCAATCAGGGCCCCCAGGGATGTGACTTAAGATGGGGTCAGTAGTGCCTCCAAACCCATGCTTCTTCTTAGGCTGGGTCCCGTGGTCACCATGGGGAGGCTCTGGTGAGGAGTGCCCCAGGATTTCAGTCCCACGCTGCCCCCATCGCTGTGTGTGGTGCTAGGAGGCCCCCTCGTTCCTGCTGTAATGCTGAGAGCTGCAAACATGCAGCTCAGATCTAGGGCAGCCGCTGTGCTCCCCAACCCAGCTGTGTGCTGGCATGGGTGCCCACGGTGGAATTTTGTGGATGATGAACCCCCAGAAGATGCTTGTGCGGGGCCGCCCGAAGCTGGGGGCCTGGAGCATAGGCAAAGGCTGGAGCTTTCCGTTTCCTATGCTGGGGAGAGCTGCGACAGGCGGTGGTTCCTCGCTGCTGCCAATCAGGGCCCCCAGGGATGTGACTTAAGATGGGTCAGTAGTGCCTCCAAACCCAGCTGCTTCTTAGGGCTGGGTCCCGTGGTCACCATGGGGTGGCTCTGGTGAGGAGGGCCCCAGGAGTTCAGGCCCACGCTGCCCCCATTGCTGTGTGTGGTGCTCGGGGGCCCCCTCTTTCTTGATGTAACGATGAGATCTGCAAACATGCAGCTCAGATCAGGGCAGCCGCTCTGCTCCCCAACCCAGCTGTGTGCTGGCATGGGTGCCCACGGTGGAATTTGTGGATGATGACCCCCAGAAGATGCTTGTGCGGGGCCCCGAGGTGGGGGCCTGGAGCAGAGGCAAAGGCTGGAGCTTTCCGTTTCCTATGCTGGGAGAGCTGCCACAGGCGGTGGTTCCTCGCTGCTGCCAATCAGGGCCCCCAGGGATGTGACTTAAGATGGGTCAGTAGTGCCTCCAAACCCAGGCTTCTTCGTAGGGCTGGGTCCCGTGGTCACCATGGGGTGGCTCTGGTGAGGAGAGCCCCAGGAGTTCAGTCCACGCTGCCCCCATTGCTGTGTTTGGTGCTCGGGGCCCCCTCGTTCCTGCTGTAATGCTGAGAGCTGCAAACATGCAGCTCAGATCTAGGGCAGCCGCTCTGCTCCCCAACCCCAGCTGTGTGCTGGCATGGGTGCCCACGGTGGAATTTGTGGATGATGAACCCCCAGAAGATGCTTGTGCGGGCCGCCCGAAGCTGGGGGCCTGGAGCAGAGGCAAAGGCTGGAGCTTTCCGTTTCCTATGCTGGGGAGAGCTGCGACAGGCGGTGGTTCCTCGCTGCTGCCAATCAGGGCCCCCAGGGATGTGACTTAAGATGGGGTCAGTAGTGCCTCCAAACCCAGGCTTCTTCTTAGGGCTGGGTCCCGTGGTCACCATGGGGTGGCTCTGGTGAGGAGGCCCCAGGAGTTCAGGCCCACGCTGCCCCCATTGCTGTGTGTGGTGCTCGGGGGCCCCTCTTTCCTGATGTAATGATGAGATCTGCAAACATGCAGCTCAGATCTAGGGCAGCCGCTGTGCTCCCCAAACCCAGCTGTGTGCTGGCATGGGTGCCCACGGTGGAATTTGTGGATGATGAACCCCCAGAAGATGCTTGTGCGGGGCCCCCGAAGCTGGGGGCCTGGAGCAGAGCAAAGGCTGGAGCTTTCCGTTTCCTATGCTGGGGAGAGCTGCGACAGGCGGTGGTTCCTCGCTGCTGCCAATCAGGGCCCCCAGGGATGTGACTTAAGATGGGGTCAGTAGTGCCTCCAAACCCAGGCTGCTTCTTAGGGCTGGGTCCCGTGGTCACCATGGGGTGGCTCTGGTGAGGAGGGCCCCAGGAGTTCAGGCCCACGCTGCCCCCATTGCTGTGTGTGGTGCTCGGGGCCCCCTCTTTCCTGATGTAACGCTGAGAGCTGCAAACATGCAGCTCAGATCTAGGGCAGCCGCTGTGCTCCCCAAACCCACTGTGTGCTGGCATGGGTGCCCACGGTGGAATTTGTGGATGATGAACCCCAGAAGATGCTTGTGCGGGCCGCCCGAAGCTGGGGGCCTGGAGCAGAGGCAAAGGCTGGAGCTTTCCGTTTCCTATGCTGGGAGAGCTGCGACAGGCGGTGGTTCCTCGCTGCTGCCAATCAGGGCCCCAGGGATGTGACTTAAGATGGGGTCAGTAGTGCCTCCAAACCCAGGCTTCTTCTTAGGGCTGGGTCCCGTGGTCACCATGGGGGGCTCTGGTGAGGAGGGCCCCAGGAATTCAGGCCCACGCTGCCCCCATTGCTGTGTGTGGTGCTCGGGGGCCCCCTCGTTCCTGCTGTAATGCTGAGAGCTGCAAACATGCAGCTCAGATCTAGGGCAGCCGCTGTGCTCCCCAAGCCCAGCTGTGTGCTGGCATGGGTGCCCACGGTGGAATTTGTGGATGATGAACCCCCAGAAGATGCTTGTGCGGGGCCGCCCAAGCTGGGGCCTGGAGCAGAGGCAAAGGCTGAGCTTTCCGTTTCCTATGCTGGGGAGAGCTGCGACAGGCGGTGGTTCCTCGCTGCTGCCAATCAGGGCCCCCAGGGATGTGACTTAAGATGGGGTCAGTAGTGCCTCCAAACCCAGGCTTCTTCTTAGGGCTGGGTCCCGTGGTCACCATGGGGTGGCTCTGGTGAGGAGGGCCCAGGAGTTCAGGCCCACGCTGCCCCCATTGCTGTGTGTGGTGCTCGGGGGCCCCCTCGTTCCTGCTGTAATGCTGAGAGCTGCAAACATGCAGCTCAGATCTAGGGCAGCCGCTGTGCTCCCCAAACCCAGCTGTGTGATGGCATGGGTGCCCACGGTGGAATTTGTGGATGAGGAAACCCCAGAAGATGCTTGTGCGGGGCCGCCCGAAGCTGGGGGGCCTGGAGCAGAGGCAAAGGCTGGAGCTTTCCGTTTCCTATGCTGGGGAGAGCTGCGACAGGCGGTGGTTCCTCGCTGCTGCCAATCAGGGCCCCCAGGGATGTGACTTAAGATGGGGTCAGTAGTGCCTCCAAACCCAGGCTTCTTC